>NC_069499.1:1167318807-1167521307 GCF_027579735.1 Bombina bombina
ATGGTGCGCAAATCTGCCCCTTGCAATACACACTAATCTGCTCCCATAAAGCAGATAATGCAAGAACTGGTACAAAGAAAAAGAGAGATGTGTGTATGCGCTAAACAGCTATGGGGATGATGAATAATCTATAAATATATATTAGTATATTTAGAGATATGAATTATGAAGGTATATATTATAAAAACACTTTGTGTGGCATAAAAATATAGTGTAGGTGTTACAGAGTCAACCTGTGCGACTGGTTTAAATCTAATATCCAAGCAACTAAAATGAATCAAATATCAAAGCAGTATGTATATCAAAATAAAATTTATTTATCTTAATTAAAATAACAATGAAAGAGTAAATCCCAAACGGAACTTTCACTGTTATAGAAGCCAAGATTCCATAGGTGGATTTACTCTTTCATATAGGGCTACTATCCCAATATGATTTTAGACTGAGCTGCACAAACAGTCAGCTATTTTTAGCTTATTTTTTATGTTTTAGCATAGAGTTTGTTACTATATATGACCGGTCATAATATCACAGTATAAGTAGACAATATTTCATTGTTATTTTAATTAAGATAAATAAATTTTATTTTGATATACATACTGCTTTGATATTTGATTCATTTTAGTTGCTTGGATATTAGATTTAAACCAGTCGCACAGGCTGACTCTGTAACACCTACACTATATTTTTATGCCACACAAAGTGTTTTTATAATATATACCTTCATAATTCATATCTCTAAATATACTAATATATATTTATAGATTATTCATCATCCCCATAGCTGTTTAGCGCATACACACATCTCTCTTTTTCTTTGTACAAGAATAGATTTCTGCCACAACAAGACTCTTGGTAGCTTTACAGTCAGTCTGGGTATATAGCACTTCTTTTATTAATCCCTTAACGTTTTGGGAACTCAAACCTGAGCTGTATTATAAATTATCCCAGACTCAGTAATTGAAACTTGAATTGGAGTGTTCACTAAATACATAACATACTTCCATTCATAATAAAGCTGATACAATTTCAGTTATATTTCACAACAGCACCAACATAAAGTGTAAGATGTGAATAATTTTATTAAAATCCAACATCAAGTAAAAAAATGACCAAGAAGTGCCGATACAGCACAGTATATAAGCGTGTTTACTAACATCTACTACATTCACAGAATATTGACTCTGCCCTTTCTTCATATATAAAATTGGCGATCATCATAGAAAAACCTTTTGGTAAAAATAATGAATGTAACCAATCCATGCCAATTTTTATATTAAGTACTAGCAGTGAAATTTATTATATATATATATACAAGTATTATCGCGAGAAAATTATTATTGCAAAAATGATCTCTGCTTATATGTACATTCACCACGGCAGTAGTCAGAATACTTAATACCTGTGCCACCTCTTTGTGATCAGGCACATTAACCTGTACTATTCAATTTAAAGAGTAACATTACAACCCGCTCACTGTCGACCGGACTACCAGCAATAAATAACTACAATACCTACACCACATATGTAGATGCCCATTACTTATGCCCTTATATAATAAGGCTTCATATAAACCATAATAATTCTCTATACGAGTTTCTATGTGTTTTTAAATTGCACACACTCACACAGTGATTTTATTTAATCTTTGTATTAATAAAAGTTATGTTTTATTTTAATTCGACTCATTGGTCTAATTTATATAGTCTGTTATCCCATAATTTAGGGGTAATAGAAGTGCTACACAAGTGCATATCTCCAGTCTCAATCCCTTTAGTGATTTAGGCTACATTTGCAATACTTGGGGTTGTCTACTACACTAAACTAAAGCTAAAATTAACCCTACATGCTCCCTAATTAACCCCTCCACTGCTGGGCATAATACACGTGTGGTGCACAGTGGCATTTAGTGGCCTTCTAATTACCAAAAAGCAATGCCAAAGCCATATATGTCTGCTATTTCTGAACAAGGGGGATCCCAGAGAAGCTTTTACAACCATTTGTGCCATAATTGCACAAGTTGTTTGCAAATAATTTCAGTGAGAAACCTAAAGTTTGTGAAAAAAATTGTGAAAAAGTGAACAATTTTTTTTATTTGATCTCATTTGGCGGTGAAATGGTGGCATGAAATATACCAAAATGGGCCTAGATCAATACTTTGGGATGTCTTCTAAAAAAATATATATACATGTCAAGTGATATTCAGGGATTCCTGAAAGATATCAGTGTCCCAATGTAACTAGCGTTAATTTTGAAAAAAAAGTGGTTTGGTAATAGCAAAGGGCTACTTGTATTGTACTTGCCCTATAACTTACAAAAAAAGCAAAGAACATTTAAACATTGGGTATTTCTAAACTCAGGACAAAATTTAGAAACTATTTAGCATGGGTGTTTTTTTGGTGGTTTTAGATGTGTAACAAATTTTGGGGGTCAAAGTTAGAAAAAGTGTGTTTTTTTCAATTTTTTCCTCATATTTTATATATTTTTTATAATAAATTATAAGATATGATGAAAATAATGGTATCTTTAGAAAGTCCATTTAATGGCGAGAAAAACGGTATATAATATGTGTGGGTACAGTAAATGAGTAAGAGGAAAATTACAGCTAAACACAAACATGTAAAAATAGCCTTGGTCCCAAGCGTACAGAAAATGGAACAGTGCTGTGGTCATTAAGGGGTTAAAGTTAAGTCACCGGGAGATATTATCTGCAAAGCCTGGAAGTAAACAGAGTCTGCAGTTTCTAGACCACTGCTTAGCCCTGTGAACAGTGAACCACCTCTAATGAGCCTGTCTCCTCAGCCCCAGTGCCTGCTTAAAAGGTGCTGTCTATAAATCCCCTCCTTTGGTATATAGGAAGCTCTATGTCCCAGGAAAATAAAGTGGTCCACTTCCTCTGGATCCTTTTATTATTTTCCCAGACCCAGAATAAAAAGTCAGCACTTAACTTGTAAATCTGCCAGACAGCAAGGCAGCTCAGCAGGTTTGAGAGGTCCTCTCCCTCACATAGCCCTGTGGAGAAAAGATAAAGCCTGAGTAATCATACTTAGGCTATCAGGATTAGGGCAGCATAAATTACATGGGAGGCGCAGTGAGAATTATGTCCCACAAGTTGCCATTGGACTACGGCTACACCCTAGAACAAAGCAGCACAATCTTGCACTACTTAAAAAATAATCAACTCTTGATTGAAGAATCTTTTACTAACACCTAACTTTACCACTTCCTTGCTCTAACGTAGGCAAAGAGAATGACTGGAGTGGGAGGGAAGGGATGTGATATTTAACAGCTTTGCTGTGGTGCTCTTTGCCGCCCCCTGCTGGGCAGGAGTGATATTCCCAACAGTAATTAATGATGATCCGTGGACTCATCGTGTCATTAAAAAGAAATAACAGAATCCTCCATAACTCGTCTATATCAAATTATAGAGAAGGAAAAAATGACTGGCACATTATACCCCCAATGGCTGGGGCACTCACCAACTCCTATGACACAGACAGAGAAGATGCTCCTCTCCGCAGACACCTAGTCAGGAATCGGAAGCGGGGGGAAAACGTGACCACTCCCTGTCACATGGTGCTCATGCAGGACTTGGCCCTGCTAAGGAAAAAGAGCGCCATCTTAATATAAAGAAAACTGTGCAGCTCCCCAAAAGAAAATAACCTGTACGTTCTGTCTCAGCCTAAGAGCCCAAACGTTCTTACACATAAGCAGTCAAAATCACATAACAAATATGATTATGTTAAATGCCGCTCAGGAGATATTAACCCTTGATTCCATAAAGATAAGAGTCCCACTGTGACCCTGTCTTCTATCGTTATACATGTGTGTAAAATAATGAAACAATCTTACCAGAATCTATGCCATGGAACAGTGACACGGTCCTTCAAGTTTGGCAGATTGTAGCAGTGCTTCTGACAAACTTGAGTGAAGAAAAGCAGGCAGCGAAACGCTTCAATGCTGATTGCTTAAGGAGCTGTTAATATGAGTCTGGATGGATTCGCAGAAAGACTCTCTCTGTATCTCCAGACTCTAAATTTCTTCAATGCTCTCACTGAGAGGCTGACAAGACTACTTAAAACTCCAGTCCCATCGCGAAGGGCACTACCCTCCATAAGGAACTACTCTGAAATCTTCTGACACTTCTTTGCCAACCTCCTGTGACGAAAGGCAAAGAATGACTGGGGGATGAGGGAAGTTGGGGAGGTATTTAAGCCTTTGGCTGGGGTGTCTTTGCCTCCTCCTGGTGGCCAGGTTCTGTAATCCCGCAAGTAAGGAATGAAGCCATGGACTCTCCTCATATTAAGAAGTAAATCATGTTCTTTTTGTCAAGTGTCAAGTGGGTGGGACAATAAACACTCTTCAACAACAAGAGTAGACTCTATATATTATGTAACTGAGGCTGTGGGTATTTTACATAAAATGGAAAATTCAAGAACAAGGGGTCATGAGCTCAAGCTAAAGGGTAGTAGATTCAGAAGTAATTTGAGGAAGCACTTCTTTACAGAAAGAGTGATTGATTTATGGAATAAACTTCCTCAAGAGGTAGTAGCAACAAACACTGTGGGGGACTTTAAAAATGCATGGGACAAGCATAGGGCTATCCTACGAACTAGATAAGTTTATACTGTTAGGTAAGGTCGGGCAGACTTGCTGGGCCTATGGCTCTTATCTGCCGTCAATATCTATGTTTCTATGTTTCTATGTGCCCAGAGTAAGTAAATTATTTTACTGGTAAAAATAACACTCCTGTAATACAAACATTTTTCTGACACAACAGTTAAACTGACTCTTTATTTAATCAATAATTTATGAACAAAAGATTAAGCAGTTATTCCTGATAAACATTTAACATTTTTAAAGATTAGATTGAAACATATATTTCCTCCATACAGTAAAACCTTTGTCTTCAATAAGAATCAGGCTAATTGAGTTTGGCACACATGTTATAGGAAAGGTTTATTTCTCTCCTACAGTAATCATTGTGATAGATACCTTGGAAAATTTGAAATCTAACAAAACCAGAAAAATAATGGCCACTTTCAGTCCAAGGCCGTACTAGAAATATATGGAAAACTACAATATTTATGACAGTGTTCCCCAAACTAATTGAGTGACGAAGTCCATGGCTGACTTCAAATTAAATTTACTGAAGGAAGTGCAAAACCCCATAAAATAACTCAAACGGAATCCATATCATCTTGGAAGGATCCTTAAATGCCTACGTCACAATAATAACAAATATCTATATGTCAACTCTTTAGAACTATATATTTCCTACACAACACTAAAAACTGATAAACTATAAATAAATGTAAATTATGCTGTGCTTGCCCTTATATATTAGTTTAAAAAGAGAGAAACTTTTTATGGTACTTTTTCATGCACCATAGGGGTTCTATGAAAACAGTTTGGGAAGTATAGATCAAAGGTAATGTCTATTATACATGTGCATTTTTTGGTATTCAGAGTCTTTGATCACAACTAAATAATGAATGGCACTTTAATTATCTCAATGAAAAGATTGTTAATTCATTAAAAAAAATCTGAACGATAACAAAATGCACAAGTATAAAGTCCATCAAATCACTGTGTATGCAAGGGTCTGACGGTCATAAAGCTGTAGCAATCGTTAAATTGGTTGAACTGTTTTAGACTGACTACATAAAGTCAAGACTCTAATAATAGATCGGGTTGGATAGACAAGCAGACCAAAGTGTTACATTTATTGTACTATATCTTTAGCAAAAAGGAGAAACTGAAAAGCTGAAGTGACTATCCATTGGTCTATCAAGTCTCTGTTTATATGGTGGGCAGGAGAGGTTAATGGTTGGTGACATATGTAGGTTTATTACACTATAGACTGGGCCATGTCAATAACAATGTGCATCTAGACCACTTCTCAAATAGTGATTGGATGGTGGTCTGCTGAGAAGTTTCCTTTGATTTCTCCTTGGAGGGACTGGTAAAACACATTAATGGACTTATTCACAGTCTAGTCTCTGCATACAAAAAAATGCATGATTATACAATGATCTAATGATCAAAATGACAACTTAGTTTTTGCAAAACGCGTGGACTGGAAAGTTTGTTGGAACAATTTCTATATATAAAGTGAGCCTGGCTCAGGATTATACAATATAACCTTTCTGATTTCTATAGTAAGTTAGTGAAAAGGCACATGGCTACACTTACATACAGATATAGTAATGGAAAAGTAATTCGCAACTTCACAAACCGGAAATGATTATTGTATTTACAAATCCATTTTCAGCTAGTAAATCTCAATAAAATTATTTAAAAAATTATTTCAGGCAGCCTTAACTTCTGAATCTATAACAAGAACAAAAAAAACAAAATACTTGATGAATGGATTAGTATGGTCAGTAATTTCTTGGCAAGAATTTGTTTACTTAAAGGAAGACTGAAAAAGCAAAAGAACAATTATTTATAAAGTTGTACAAAATGTGAATTATAGCAGGATAATGCTAGTCAGAGCACCTTCATGAATAGGTAAGTTAGGACTAACTTCTGTGCCATTACCTGCAGCATTTATTACCCCAATTATTCCAGTTGCAGTTTAGCAGCATAAGCCTCCATAGAGGAGAAAGTATATTTGAAATGTAAGATGTTCATACTGGTACTCCGTTTGCAGTCTTAAGCACATTTGTGCAACACATTGTCCCCAATAATGAAGTGGATCATGTGATACAAGTGCAGGCTTACACTATGTAACAAATCCACAAAACATTCTGCATACAGCACATCTTTTATGACCAAGTACTTTTTGTTTCTGACAGTACAAAAGATTAGTTTTGTACATATTTATTTTAACAGTCTTTCCATGACAGGTTTAATGCTTCTGAAGTAGTGTAAATAAGTGCACAGTATGTATAAAATATACATATTTCTAAGGTTTTTGTTTTTTTACTGTTAATAAGAGATTGATGTTTTGCTGTGTTGCATCCATATCTGTCAAATGGTGAGCAAAGCATCAAAATCAGTTTAAGGTTTTAATGGACAAATGCTTCCATTACAGGCTTTTTGTCTATGAATATTACAGACACGGTTGGCAGGGCTTCCATTTTGGGATACTGTCTCTTCAACGTCACTGTAGAAGCAAGTTAATTCCCTAGTCTTCCAAAAATTTCGTTGGTTCAAAAAAAAAAAAAAAAAAGAATTTGCAACTCTCATCATAATTCATATATTAAATTGATTATGGTATTTTTTCCGTCTCACGCATCGAGGACACTCAAGTCCCTGAAGAGCACAAGGTCTATGGAAGACCGCTTTACAGTCACCGCATCTAGAGGGGAAAACAGGAAAACAGATATCAGTATTTATTGACACTGGGTGATGCTACTTTCTGGTCCCCTTCTGAAGGTTGAAAAATCAAAGTCTGGAGAATACAAAACACTTTCCATTTTTAACATAGAGAAGGTGTCTCTCATTCCTCAACCAATAAGAAAAACATAAATGTATGCTTACCCGATAAATACATTTCTTTCATGGTGGTGATAGTCCACAATCCATTACTCCTGGCAATTACTCTTCTCTACCACTAGGAGAAGGCAGATTCCCAAACCCCAGAGCCCTTAAAACCTTTCCCACCTCACATATACCTCAGTATAGCCAAGCATAGTGAGGTAGGAATAAGAGCAATAAAAGGAGCAGGGAAAAAAGATGCGCTGAAGAAAAAACTAACCCGAAAAAAACATAAGGGTGGGGTCTCTCGTGGACTCTCACCACCATGAAAGAAATTAATTTATCAAGTAATCATACATTATGTTTTCTTTCATACAGGTGGTGAGAGTCCACAATCCATTACTAATGGTAACCAATACCCAAGCTGTGGAGTACACGAGTAATAACATAAAGAGAGGGATTTAAAAAAACATATTTTTTCACTGAGAAATTAAATCCACAACCCCAATAAATATATATGTATATTAAACAGGCAAAAAATCTTACTGAGACAGCCACCTGAAGAACCTTTGTACCAAAGGCTACTTCAGAAGAAGCAAAAACATCAAAATGGTAGAATGCGAAGAAGACCAAGTAGCCTTGCAAATCTGATCAACTGAAGCTTCATTCTTGAAAGAAGTGGCAACTGAACTAGTAGAATGAGCAGCACTGCGCTGCAGTGGAGGCTGGCCTGCCTCCAAGTAAGCCATGTGAATCAAAAGTTTCAACCAAAAGGCCAAAGAAAAAGCAGAAGCTTTCTACCCCTTCCTAGGAACAGAAAAAAAAAAGAGTGAAAAAAAAGTAAATTTATGCTTACCTGATAAATTAATTTCTTCTACCATACGACGAGTCCACGGATTTCCTCCTTACTTGTGGGATATTAACCTCCTGCTAACAGGAAGTGGCAAAGAGCACCACAGCAGAGCTGTATATATATAGCTCCTCCCTTCCCTCCACCCCCAGTCATTCGACCGAAGGTTTAGGAAGAGAAAGGAAAAGCTAAAAGGTGCAGAGGTGACTGAAGTTACAAAAAAACATAATTTATGCTTACCTGATAAATTCCTTTCTTCTGTTGTGTGATCAGTCCACGGGTCATCATTACTTCTGGGATATAACTCCTCCCCAACAGGAAATGCAAGAGGATTCACCCAGCAGAGCTGCATATAGCTCCTCCCCTCTACGTCAGTCCCAGTCATTCGACCAAGAATCAACGAGAAAGGAGTAACCAAGGGTGAAGTGGTGACTGGAGTATAATTTAAAAGATATTTACCTGCCTTAAAACAGGGCGGGCCGTGGACTGATCACACAACAGAAGAAAGGAATTTATCAGGTAAGCATAAATTATGTTTTCTTCTGTTATGTGTGATCAGTCCACGGGTCATCATTACTTCTGGGATACCAATACCAAAGCAAAAGTACACGGATGACGGGAGGGATAGGCAGGCTCATTATACAGAAGGAACCACTGCCTGAAGAACCTTTCTCCCAAAAATAGCCTCCGAAGAAGCAAAAGTGTCAAATTTGTAAAATTTGGAAAAAGTATGAAGCGAAGACCAAGTTGCAGCCTTGCAAATCTGTTCAACAGAGGCCTCATTCTTAAAGGCCCAAGTGGAAGCCACAGCTCTAGTGGAGTGAGCTGTAATTCTTTCAGGAGGCTGCTGTCCAGCAGTCTCATAGGCTAAACGTATTATGCTACGAAGCCAAAAAGAGAGAGAGGTAGCAGAAGCTTTTTGACCTCTCCTCTGTCCAGAATAAACGACAAACAGGAAAGAAGTTTGGCGAAAATCTTTAGTTGCCTGCAAGTAGAACTTGAGGGCACGAACTACATCCAGATTGTGTAGAAGACGTTCCTTCTTTGAAGAAGGATTTGGACACAAGGATGGAACAACAATCTCTTGATTGATATTCCTGTTAGTGACTACCTTAGGTAAGAACCCAGGTTTAGTACGCAGAACTACCTTGTCTGAGTGAAAAATCAGATAAGGAGAATCACAATGTAAGGCTGATAACTCAGAGACTCTTCGAGCCGAGGAAATAGCCATTAAAAACAGAACTTTCCAAGATAACAATTTTATATCAATGGAATGAAGGGGTTCAAACGGAACACCCTGTAAAACGTTAAGAACTAAGTTTAAACTCCATGGCGGAGCAACAGCTTTAAACACAGGCTTGATCCTAGCTAAAGCCTGACAAAAGGCCTGGACGTCTGGATTTTCTGACAGACGCCTGTGTAACAAGATGGACAGAGCTGAAATCTGTCCCTTTAATGAACTAGCTGATAAACCCTTTTCTAAACCTTCTTGTAGAAAGGACAATATCCTAGCGATCCTAACCTTACTCCAGGAGTAACCTTTGGATTCGCACCAGTATAGGTATTTACGCCATATTTTATGGTAAATCCTTCTGGTAACAGGCTTCCTAGCCTGTATCAGGGTATCAATAACCGACTCAGAAAAACCACGTTTTGATAAAATCAAGCGTTCAATTTCCAAGCAGTCAGCTTCAGAGAAGTTAGATTTTGATGTTTGAATGGACCCTGTATCAGAAGGTCCTGTCTTAGAGGTAGAGACCAAGGCGGACAGGATGACATGTCCACTAGATCTGCATACCAAGTCCTGCGTGGCCATGCAGGCGCTATTAGAATCACTGATGCTCTCTCCTGTTTGATTTTGGCAATCAATCGAGGAAGCAGCGGGAAGGGTGGAAACACATAAGCCATCCCGAAGTTCCAAGGTGCTGTCAAAGCATCTATCAGAACCGCTCCCGGATCCCTGGATCTGGACCCGTAGAGAGGAAGTTTGGCGTTCTGGCGAGACGCCATGAGATCTATCTCTGGTTTGCCCCAACGTCGAAGTATTTGGGCAAAGACCTCCGGATGAAGTTCCCACTCCCCCGGATGAAAAGTCTGGCGACTCAAGAAATCCGCCTCCCAGTTCTCCACTCCCGGGATGTGGATTGCTGACAGGTGGCAAGAGTGAGACTCTGCCCAGCGAATTATCTTTGATACTTCCACCATTGCTAGGGAGCTTCTTGTCCCTCCCTGATGGTTGATGTAAGCTACAGTCGTGATGTTGTCCGACTGAAACCTGATGAACCCCCGAGTTGTTAATTGGGGCCAAGCTAGAAGGGCATTGAGAACTGCCCTCAATTCCAGAATGTTTATTGGAAGGAGACTCTCCTCCTGATTCCATAGTCCCTGAGCCTTCAGAGAATTCCAGACAGCGCCCCAACCTAGTAGGCTGGCGTCTGTTGTTACAATTGTCCAGTCTGGCCTGCTGAATGGCATCCCCCTGGACAGGTGTGGCCGATGAAGCCACCATAGAAGAGAATTTCTGGTCTCTTGATTCAGATTCAGAGTAGGGGACAAATCTGAGTAATCCCCATTCCACTGACTTAGCATGCATAATTGCAGAGGTCTGAGGTGTAGGCGTGCAAAAGGTACTATGTCCATTGCCGCTACCATTAAGCCGATCACCTCCATGCATTGAGCTACTGACGGGTGTTGAATGGAATGAAGGACACGGCATGCATTTTGAAGCTTTGTTAACCTGTCCTCTGTCAGGTAAATCTTCATTTCTACAGAATCTATAAGAGTCCCCAAGAATGGAACTCTTGTGAGAGGAAAAAGAGAACTTTTCGTTCACTTTCCATCCATGCGACCTTAGAAATGCCAGAACTAACTCTGTATGAGACTTGGCAGTTTGAAAGCTTGAAGCTTGTATTAGAATGTCGTCTAGGTATGGAGCTACCGAAATCCCTCGCGGTCTTAGTACCGCCAGAAGGGCACCCAGAACCTTTGTGAAGATTCTTGGAGCCGTAGCCAATCCGAATGGAAGAGCTACAAACTGGTAGTGCCTGTCTAAGAAGGCAAACCTTAGATACCGGTGATGATCTTTGTGGATCGGTATGTGAAGATAAGCATCCTTTAAATCCACAGTGGTCATGTACTGACCCTCTTGGATCATGGGTAAGATTGTCCGAATAGTTTCCATTTTGAACGATGGAACTCTTAGGAATTTGTTTAGAATCTTTAAATCTAAGATTGGCCTGAAAGTTCCCTCTTTTTTGGGAACCACAAACAGGTTTGAGTAGAACCCTTGTCCTTGTTCCGACCGCGGAACCGGATGGATCACTCCCATTATTAACAGATCTTGTACGCAGCGTAGAAACGCTTCTTTCTTTATCTGGTTTGTTGACAACCTTGACAGATGAAATCTCCCTCTTGGGGGAGATAATTTGAAGTCTAGAAGGTATCCCTGAGATATGATCTCTAGTGTCCAGGGATCCTGAACATCTCTTGCCCAGGCCTGGGCGAAGAGAGAGAGTCTGCCCCCCACTAGATCCGGTCCCGGATCGGGGGCTCTCGGTTCATGCTGTCTTTGGGGCAGCAGCAGGTTTCCTGGCCTGCTTGCTCTTGTTCCAGGACTGGTTAGGCTTCCAGCCTTGCCTGTAACGAGCAACAGCTCCTTCCTGTTTTGGTGCAGTGGAGGTTGATGCTGCTCCTGTTTTGAAGTTCCGAAAGGGACGAAAATTAGACTGTCTAGCCTTAGCTTTGGCTTTGTCTTGAGGTAGGGCGTGGCCCTTACCTCCTGTAATGTCAGCGATAATCTCTTTCAAACCGGGCCCAAATAAAGACTGCCCCTTGAAAGGTATATTAAGTAATTTGGACTTAGAAGTAACATCAGCTGACCAGGATTTTAGCCACAGCGCCCTACGTGCCTGTATGGCGAATCCTGAGTTCTTAGCCGTAAGTTTGGTTAAATGTACTACGGCCTCCGAAATGAAGGAATTAGCTAGTTTAAGGACTCTAAGCCTGTCCGTAATGTCGTCTAGCGTAGATGAACTAAGGTTCTCTTCAAGCGACTCAATCCAAAATGCTGCCGCAGCCGTAATCGGCGCGATACATGCAAGGGGTTGTAATATAAAACCTTGTTGAACAAACATTTTCTTAAGGTAACCCTCTAACTTTTTATCCATTGGATCTGAGAAAGCACAGCTATCCTCCACCGGGATAGTGGTACGCTTAGCTAAAGTAGAAACTGCTCCCTCCACCTTGGGGACCGTTTGCCATAAGTCCCGAGTGGTGGCGTCTATTGGAAACATCTTTCTAAATATTGGAGGGGGTGAGAACGGCACACCGGGTCTATCCCACTCCTTAGTAACAATTTCAGTTAGTCTCTTAGGTATAGGAAAAACGTCAGTACTCGCCGGTACCGCAAAGTATTTATCCAACCTACACAGTTTCTCTGGTATTGCAACGGTGTTACAATCGTTGAGAGCTGCTAAGACCTCCCCTAGTAATACACGGAGGTTCTCCAATTTAAATTTAAAATTTGAAATATCTGAGTCCAATCTGTTTGGATCAGAACCGTCACCCACAGAATGAAGCTCTCCGTCCTCATGCTCTGCGAGCTGTGACGCAGTATCAGACATGGCCCTAGCATTGTCAGCGCACTCTGTTCTCACCCCAGAGTGATCACGCTTGCCTCTTAGTTCTGGTAATTTAGACAAAACTTCAGTCATAACAGTAGCCATATCTTGTAATGTTATCTGTAATGGCCGCCCAGATGTACTAGGCGCCAAAATATCACGCACCTCCCGGGCGGGAGATGCAGGTACTGCCGCGTGAGGCGAGTTAGTCGGCATAACTCTCCCCTCGCTGTTTGGTGAAATTTGTTCACATTGTACAGATTGACTTTTATTTAAAGTAGCATCAATACAGTTAGTACATAAATTTCTATTGGGCTCCACCTTGGCATTGGAACAAATGACACAGATATCTTCCTCTGAGTCAGACATGTTTAACACACTAGCAAAAACTCACAACTTGGTTATAATCTTTTTTAGCAAAAAAACGTACTGTGCCTCAAAGAGGTACTAACGATTAAATGACAGTTGAAATAATGAACTGAAAAACAGTTATAGCATCAAACTTTAAAACACCAAAACTTTTAGCAAAGGTTTGTTCCCATTAGTAAAATAACAATAATTAAATTTGACATAAAAAATACAAAGCAACGTTTTTATTCACAGTCACTATAAGAATTCTCACAGCTCTGCTGAGAGAATTTACCTCCCTTCAAAGAAGTTTGAAGACCCCTGAGATCTATCAGAGATGAACCGGATCATGCAGGAAATATAAAAGTAACTGACTGGTATTTTTTGATGCGTAGCAAAGAGCGCCAAAAACGGCCCCTCCCTCTCCCACACAGCAGTGAAGAGAAACGAAACTGTCACAATTAAAGCAAAAAAAAAACAAAAAACTGCCAAGTGGAAAATAATGCCCAAATATTTATTCACACAGTACCTCAGCAATGTAAACGATTCTACATTCCAGCAAAAACGTTTAACATGATAGATAGTTATTAAAAAGGATTAGTGACCTTTAACAGAGTAGTTCCGGTGAAATACCATCCCCAGAATACTGAAGTGTATACATACATGTCATTTTAACGGTATGGCAGGATTTTCTCATCAATTCCATTCAGAAAATAAAAACTGCTACATACCTCAATGCAGATTCATCTGCCCGCTGTCCCCTGATCTGAAGCCTTTACCTCCCTCAGATGGCCGAGAACAGCAATATGATCTTAACTACTCCGGTTAAAATCATAGTAAAAAACTCTGACAGATTCTTCCTCAAACTCTGCCAGAGAAGTAATAACACGCTCCGGTGCTATTTTAAAATAACAAACTTTTGATTGAAGTCATAAAAACTAAGTATAATCACCATAGTCCTCTCACACATCCTATCTAGTCGTTGGGTGCAAGAGAATGACTGGGACTGACGTAGAGGGGAGGAGCTATATGCAGCTCTGCTGGGTGAATCCTCTTGCATTTCCTGTTGGGGAGGAGTTATATCCCAGAAGTAATGATGACCCGTGGACTGATCACACATAACAGAAGAAATATCATTTAAATCTGTGTGAAAAATGACAGGGAGGGCCGTGGACTCGTCGTATCGTAGAAGAAATTAATTTATCAGGTAAGCATAAATTTACTTTTCTTCTACAAGATACGACGAGTCCACGGATTTCATCCTTACTTATGGGATATAATACCAAAGCTACAGGACACGGATGAAACGGGAGGGAAAGACAGAGACCTAAATGGAAGGCACCACTGCTTGAAGAACTTTCCTCCCAAAAACAGCCTCAGAAGAAGCAAAAGTATCAAATTTGTAAAATTTGGAAAAAGTATGAAGAGACGACCAAGTCGCAGCCTTGCAAATCTGTTCAACAGAAGCATTGTTTTTAAAAGCCCATGTTGAAGCCACAGCCCTAGTGGAATGAGCTGTAATTCTTTCAGGAGGCTGCTGTCCAGCAGTCTCATATGCCAGACGGATGATACTCTTCAGCCAAAAAGAAAGAGAGGTAGCCGTAGCTTTCTGACCCCTACGTTTTCCAGAATAAACAATGAATAATGAAGATGATTGACGGAAATCCTTAGTCGTCTGCAAGTAAAACTTCAAGGCACGGACCACGTCCAGGTTATGTAACAGACGCTCCTTCTTAGAAGAGGGATTAGGACACAAGGAAGGAACAACAATTTCCTGATTAATATTCTTATTTGAAACGACCTTAGGAAGGAATCCAGGTTTGGTACGCAAAACCACCTTATCAGAACGAAAGATAAGGTAAGGCGAATCACATTGTAACTCTGAAAGCTCAGAAACTCTACGAGCAGAAGAAATAGCAACCAAAAACAAAACTTTCCAAGATAACAGTTTAATATCTATGGAATGCATGGGTTCAAACGGAACCCCTTGAAGAACTTTAAGAACTAAATTCAAACTCCAAGGTGGAGTAAGTGGTCTAAATACAGGCTTAATTCTGGTCAGAGCCTGACAAAAAGACTGAACATCTGGAACATCTGCCAGACGTTTGTGTAGCAAAAACAGAATTTATGTTTACCTGATAAATTACTTTCTCCAACGGTGTGTCCGGTCCACGGCGTCATCCTTACTTGTGGGATATTCTCTTCCCCAACAGGAAATGGCAAAGAGCCCAGCAAAGCTGGTCACATGATCCCTCCTAGGCTCCGCCTACCCCAGTCATTCGACCGACGTTAAGGAGGAATATTTGCATAGGAGAAACCATATGGTACCGTGGTGACTGTAGTTAAAGAAAATAAATTATCAGACCTGATTAAAAAAACCAGGGCGGGCCGTGGACCGGACACACCGTTGGAGAAAGTAATTTATCAGGTAAACATAAATTCTGTTTTCTCCAACATAGGTGTGTCCGGTCCACGGCGTCATCCTTACTTGTGGGAACCAATACCAAAGCTTTAGGACACGGATGAAGGGAGGGAGCAAATCAGGTCACCTAAATGGAAGGCACCACGGCTTGCAGAACCTTTCTCCCAAAAATAGCCTCAGAAGAAGCAAAAGTATCAAACTTGTAAAATTTGGTAAAAGTGTGCAGTGAAGACCAAGTCGCTGCCCTACATATCTGATCAACAGAAGCCTCGTTCTTGAAGGCCCATGTGGAAGCCACAGCCCTAGTGGAATGAGCTGTGATTCTTTCGGGAGGCTGCCGTCCGGCAGTCTCGTAAGCCAATCTGATGATGCTTTTAATCCAAAAAGAGAGAGAGGTAGAAGTTGCTTTTTGACCTCTCCTTTTACCGGAATAAACAACAAACAAGGAAGATGTTTGTCTAAAATCCTTTGTAGCATCTAAATAGAATTTTAGAGCGCGAACAACATCCAAATTGTGCAACAAACGTTCCTTCTTTGAAACTGGTTTCGGACACAGAGAAGGTACGATAATCTCCTGGTTAATGTTTTTGTTAGAAACAACTTTTGGAAGAAAACCAGGTTTAGTACGTAAAACCACCTTATCTGCATGGAACACCAGATAAGGAGGAGAACACTGCAGAGCAGATAATTCTGAAACTCTTCTAGCAGAAGAAATTGCAACTAAAAACAAAACTTTCCAAGATAATAACTTAATATCAACGGAATGCAAGGGTTCAAACGGAACCCCCTGAAGAACTGAAAGAACTAAATTGAGACTCCAAGGAGGAGTCAAAGGTTTGTAAACAGGCTTAATTCTAACCAGAGCCTGAACAAAGGCTTGAACATCTGGCACAGCGGCCAGCTTTTTGTGAAGTAACACAGACAAGGCAGAAATCTGTCCCTTCAGGGAACTTGCAGATAATCCTTTTTCCAATCCTTCTTGAAGGAAGGATAGAATCCTAGGAATCTTAACCTTGTCCCAAGGGAATCCTTTAGATTCACACCAACAGATATATTTTTTCCAAATTTTGTGGTAAATCTTTCTAGTTACAGGCTTTCTGGCCTGAACAAGAGTATCGATAACAGAATCTGAGAATCCTCGCTTCGATAAGATCAAGCGTTCAATCTCCAAGCAGTCAGCTGGAGTGAAACCAGATTCGGATGTTCGAACGGACCCTGAACAAGAAGGTCTCGTCTCAAAGGTAGCTTCCAAGGAGGAGCCGATGACATATTCACCAGATCTGCGTACCAAGTCCTGCGTGGCCACGCAGGAGCTATCAAGATCACCGACGCCCTCTCCTGATTGATCCTGGCTACCAGCCTGGGGATGAGAGGAAACGGCGGGAACACATAAGCTAGTTTGAAGGTCCAAGGTGCTACTAGTGCATCCACTAGAGCCGCCTTGGGATCCCTGGATCTGGACCCGTAGCAAGGAACTCTAAGCCATCTCCGTGGAGATGTTGCCTGTACAACGGCAAAGAGAATGACTGGGGTAGGCGGAGCCTAGGAGGGATCATGTGACCAGCTTTGCTGGGCTCTTTGCCATTTCCTGTTGGGGAAGAGAATATCCCACAAGTAAGGATGACGCCGTGGACCGGACACACCTATGTTGGAGAAATAGACAAAGCAGCAATCTGTCCCTTTAAGGAACTTGCTGATAATCCTTTCTCCAATCCTTCTTGGAGAAAGGACAAAATCCTGGGAATCCTAACTTTATTCCATGAGTAGCCCTTGGATTCACACGAAAAAAGATATTTATGCCATATCTTGTGATAGATCTTTCTAGTGACAGGCTTTTTAGGAAACGGAAAAACATCAGTGTAGGTAGGTAGGTACCTCTAGATATTTGTCCATTTTACACAATTTTTCTGGAGGAATCACAATAGTGTCACAATCATCCAGAGTCGCTAAAACCTCCCGGAGTAACAGGCGGAGGTGTTAAAGCTTAAATTTGAAGGACATGACGTCCGAATCTGTTTGAGGTAACATACTTCCAGGGTCTGACCCCCAACTCAGAGCCCTGTGAGGGTACATCGGAAATAGCCAACAAAGCATCAGAGGATTCAGTATTCACATTAATACCTGACCTACTGTGTTTACCCTGTAACACTGGTAACTTAGATAATACCTATGTAAGGGTAGTTGACATAACTGCAGCCATATCCTGCAGAGTAAAATAATTAGATGCACTTGAAGTACTTGGCGTCGCTTGTGTGGGCGTTAAATGTTTTGACACTTGGGGAGAATTAGATGGCATATCCTGATTCTCTTCAGACTGAGAATCATCCTTAGGCACACTTTCTTTACCTAAAATATGCTTTTTACATTGTAAGGCCCTTTCAGTACAAGAGGTACACAAAGTAAGAGGGGGTTCCACAATGGCTTCTAAACACATAGAACAATTAGTTTCCTCAATGTCAGATATGTTGAACAGACTAGTACTAGCCACACTAGTCATAAATCACCTCATATATAGATTCAAAACAACTTTTAGAAAAAGGAGTACTGCGCCTTTAAGAAATAAAAAGCGCAACAATTTTTCTCAAACTGCCTAAAGAGATTAAAAAACGCTAAAACAATCAAATATAATAATTTAATTGGCCCAAAAATTATTGCACCCTATAGGTAAATGATGAATTTATCCTTTAAGAAGTATTTTAATCACAAAATATATTGTAATGGTAAAAAATTATACCTGCCCCAGGGTACTGCAAAAACGACTCGACAACGATCCGGTGTACAGAACTCAAACTCTAGGCCCCACCGGAGCTAATGCCTGCTGCCTTCTCAGTCAGCGTAAACTGCGCGTCTGAAAATTGGCTTGATCACTAGTTTAATACAGACAACAGTCTGAACAAAAAAACATGAATATCAGAAATATTAGTAATTTTCCTATGAAACAAAGCTGAAAGAGCAGAAATCTGCCACTTCAGAGAACTTGCAGATTGGTTCTAATCCAGACCACCCTGTAAGAATTGCAAAATCATAGGAATTCTTAAAGAATGGCAGAAAGAAACATGAGCTATACACCAAGAAATAAAGTCCTTCCAGACCTTGTAATAGATGCTTCTTGTTACAGGCTTATGAGCCTGAATCAAAGTTTAAATCACAGAATCAGAGAAACACCTTTGTCTAAGGACTAAATGTTACATTTTCATGCCATCAAGTTCAGAAAATTGAGATCCAGATGGAAAACTGGACCTGGAGACAGGTCTGACCGCAGGTAAAGAGGCCAAGGAGGGCAGTTGGACATCTGAACCAGATGTGCATACCAAATCCTGTGAGGCCACACTGGGGTAATTAGGATTACTGAAGACTTCTCTAGTCTTATCTTGGAAATCACTCTGGGAAGAAGTACCAGAGTAGAAAACAGATAAGCAAGCTGAAATGACCAAGGAACTACTAGACCAACCAATAACTCTGCCTGAAGATCCCTGGACCTTGCAAAGTACCTGGGAAGTTTGCTGTTCAAGTAAGAGGCAATCAGGTCTATCTCTGGCAGAACCCAAAGCTCTACAATCTGATTGAACACATCCTGGTGAAGAGACCACTCCCTGGATGTAGGAAATGACAACTGAGAACGTCTGCCTCCCAATTGTTCACCCCTGTAATATGAATCACTGAGACTAGACATGAATTGGTTTCTGCCCATGAGAGAATTCAATACACCTCCATCATTGTTAGGGAACTGTGAGTTCCCCCTGATGGTTCTAGAACATTGATTGGCAACCTCGCCTCCAGAGGATCCCAAAATCTGTGTGCTCTCAGAGAGCCCTAAACAGCTCCACAACCTGAGAGATTTGGATCTTTAGTGTTCACAGTCTAGGTTGGATGAGCAAAAGAAGCCCCCTGAATAATAAGCTGATGATCCAGCCACCAAGTTAGAAAGTGACTTGTAATGGGATCCAAAAATATCTTTTGAGACAGCTAAGTATAATTCTCTGCACCATTGACGCAACATATAAAGCTGAAGAGGTCTCATGTGGAAAAAGCAAACGGAATTGCATCTGAAGCTGCAATCATGAGACCTAGAGCTTCCATACCAAGAGCAACCAAGGGAAAAGAGAGAAACTGAAGGTTCAGACAAGCTGACACCAATATTAACCCTTTCTGCTCTGTTAAAAAAAGACTCATGGAGAAAAAATCTATTTGAAATCCCCAAAAAGTTACTTTTGTTTGAGTAACCAAAGAACTTTTTGGAAAATTGATCCTCCAACCATGTTGTTGAAGAAAAATTAAAAGTCGGCTGGTGTGAGATTCTGCTAAAGGAAAAGACTGAGCTTGAATGAAGATGTCATCCAGGTATGTAAACACTGAAATACCCTTAGACCTGATCACAGACTAAAGGGCACCTAGAACCTTTGTGAATATTCTTGGAGCTCTAGCCAGACCAAATGGTAAAGCAACAAACTGAACATGCCTGTCCAGAAAGGTAAACCTCAGAAACAGGAAATGTTCTTTGTGAATTGGAACATGAAGGTAAGCATCCTTTAAATTTATTGTCAACATAAACTGACCTTGCTAAACAAAAGTCAGAATAGTCCGAATAGTTTCCATTTTGAAAGAAGAAATCCTTACAAAACCTGTCCCTGTGAGGCCTTTTTCTGAACACTATTTGATATTCCTGAGAAACTATATTCTGAACTCAGGGATCTGGAACAGACTGAAATCAAGCCTCCTGAAAGAAGCTTAATCTGCCCCCTACCTTCATGCAGTTTTGGTAGTAGGGATAGATTGCAATTGGTCTCCAGGCTGAACAAGAGGTGCCTCGCTTCTAAACAGAGGAATCAACTTTTTGTTCCTTATTCTGACGAAAGGAATGGAAACACTTAGAAGCTTTAGAGTTACCTATTTTTGTCCTGAGGAAGAAAAGCCCCTTTACCTCCAGTAACAGTAGATGTTATAGAATCTAAATCAGAACCAAACAACTTCTTTCCCTGAATGCAAAGAGATGATAATCTGGATTTTGACATCATATCAACAGACCAGGATTTAAGCCATAAGGCTCTCCTGGCAAGGACTGCCAAAGACATGCTTTTGACAGTAATCTTCATAATATCAAATACGGCATTACAAATTAAAGAAATGGCACTTGAGTAAACTCAAAAGATTTGCACTAGCAGAGTCATCAGAATACTGCTCTGAACGACTAGACAATCAGTAATTAGAAGAAGCAGCAACATCAAAAATAGAAAAAGCTGGCCTGAGCAAATATGCTGCTTGTAAAAGACCCTATGAAAAGATTCTAATGTTCTGTCTAAAGGGTCTTTAAAAGCTAGAGTGGAAATGGCCCCATCAACCTTGGGAACTGTGTTCCACAAATCAACATTAGAAGCAGGTAAAGGATATAACTTTTTTAAACCTTGCAGACCATTCCCTAGAAATCATGTTAGACACTCTCTGTGCTCTCAGACAGCATCAGGAATTGGGAAAGCCTCAGGGAGATTAACAACAGTCTTAAAAACAGAATTTAAATGATTACAAGGCTTATCATCAGAAACTTTAGGATCTTTAACCCCTAAAGTAATTAAAGGACCAGTAAATACAGTAGATTTGCAAAATCAACAAATGCACGATAAAAAGACAATGCAATTTGAGTTTCCAATGAGTAGTTCATTTTTTTTCTGAAAATTTCAAAGTTTATGTCAATTTCCACTCCTCCTGTATTGTGTGACAGCCATCAGCCAATCACAAATGCATATATTTATATTCTGTGCATTCTTGCACATGCTCAGTAGGAGCTTGTGACTCAAAAAGTGTAAATATAAAAAAAGAGTGTGCACAATTTGATAATGGAATAAATTGAAAAGTTGTTTAAAATTGCATGCTCTATCTGAATCATGAAAGTTTAATTTTGACTTGAGTGTCTCTTTAAGACCTCCTTTAAAAGAGAATGAATATGTTACAACTCAAACAAAAAAGAGGAAATATCAACTTCAACATCAGTTGAAGAGTCCTCGTCACCAGAGGAAACTTCAACATCAGAAGACATATCAGTATTCCTGGTTTCAGGGCACATAGAACTCGTTGAAGGTAAAATATGAACTGACCTTTTACAAGTGTTTGAAGGCGGGAAAGAAGCCAATGCCTTGCTAAAATTTTTCACAGTAGATGAAACCATATAAGTATCTTCCTGTAATGAACCAACAGAAGGTGCGTTAATACACAAAGAAACAGCATTAGGTTGGTCTGATTGCATTAAGACAAACGGTCACTAACCCGACTTGCGTAAACTGGCTGACACGCAAACGAACTATAGAAAAAATTAAGGGACGTGCGCAATCCCGACGTGCGCAGCCACAACACACGTAGAATTTAAACCAAACACGCCAAAAAAGCTGGCTCGCGCAATATAGCAAGGGAATAGTGAAAAGGATTCTGTTCCAGGGCCATATATATATTAGCATATATATATATATATATATATATACACACACACACAAACTACAAAAAGTGTTCATAACATGGCTATAGAGTGTCTACAATGTTGAATAAATGATACTTACCAATAGGTACCTTAAACCGGTACTCAATATAGACTGAAAACCCCTCTTTCTGAAGAATCAAACGCACATCTTCATTCTTCAACCACCTCCAGCGGAGACAAAGTAAAGACTGAAGTATGTGTGAGGTGGGAGGGGTTAGGTAATCTTTATCTCCTTCTAGTGGTAGTGAAGAGTTATTTACAGGAGTAAGGGATCGTGGACTCTAATCATCTGTATGAAAGAAAAAAACAGATTTACAAATCTATCATTTATTTGTAGAGAACTGCATAATTTTGTGGTGCAGAAATTGGCCATACAAGTGCTACACCCTATAGCCTAACTCTTGTAGGGCCCTGTGATGATTAACTATGGTTGAATATATTTTTTTATTCTTAGAGCAAAATCTATAACTTCTGCTTTACTGTTTGTTTGGGGGGAGGGGGGGTTTAATGTAAAAGCATGGCTACATAATGTGTCAAACATTGCTTACCTTGTAAGACACACTGCTCTCTTCCTTCAGCCAGCAATGACAAAATAATTCATTTGCTACTTATATTGCTATGCTTTATGTCCATAATTACACTCGGCTAACCTCAGACTGCATCACCCAATTGTAAGAATTATGATACTGTGTCTCACCAACATATAGTTCTAAAAGAACCTTAAATTCTTCTTACATAGTTTCTATAACCACTAACCAATATTCTCACATAAACACTGTGCTTCTGCAAATCATATGTATACATTATCACACTCACAGATATAAACCAACATATAGGACTCCATTTTTTATCAGGCTGGCAGACGAGGTATGCTGTCATTAACCTTGTGTATCCAGCCTCGCTATACGCTGCCCACATTTAACATTGCACAAGACGCTGCTTGTTCAATGCTGCCCCCTGCTCTCGCAGAGGAGCGGGCTGTCAATCACCTCGAACGGATCTGAGCGGGATGATTGAAATCCGACACACTGGCTTGCTCACGCAAACCTGAAAGACTGGGACTATGAAGCTGCTATCGCAGCTTGTTAAATCGACCCCATAAGCTGAATCTCTCCAGAGAGAAAAAAAAAAAAAGAGAGAGACTGTACAACACAAACACTACTCCGTTTAAATTTCCCCAACACGTGAAGATCTGGCTGTGAAGTCTAACCTTGTGGTTGTATCAAATTCAAATGGGTAGATTATATCATCTTGATCACAAAACTGGCAGATAAAACCTCTCTGGCTGCAGAGGTCACAGTTATATACATGGCGAGATGCAAATTGCATGAGTGTTTCAAGGAAAGATCCAAACTCTCCATCTGCAATCTGAAAATAAAAGAAAAAAAACAATAAGAGGAAAAGGAGGACTTCTGGCAATAATAGTGAATAATAATAATAATATGTAACAGATCATAAGACTCAGAGTAATGTCATATTCAGCAGTAGTTGGTATACTGCCTTATGCCTTCTTGAATTAAATGGAAAATGGACCAGAGGTATGTATTATATTATTTAAAAAAAAACATAATTTATGCTTACCTGATAAATTCCTTTCTTCTGTAGTGTGATCAGTCCACGGGTCATCATTACTTCTGGGATATTACTCCTCCCCAACAGGAAGTGCAAGAGGATTCACCCAGCAGAGCTGCATATAGCTCCTCCCCTCTACGTCACTCCCAGTCATTCGACCAAGGACCAACGAGAAAGGAAAAGCCAAGGGTGAAGTGGTGACTGGAGTATAAATTAAAAAATATTTACCTGCCTTAAAAACAGGGCGGGCCGTGGACTGATCACACTACAGAAGAAAGGAATTTATCAGGTAAGCATAAATTATGTTTTCTTCTGTTAAGTGTGATCAGTCCACGGGTCATCATTACTTCTGGGATACCAATACCAAAGCAAAAGTACACGGATGACGGGAGGGATAGGCAGGCTCTTTATACAGAAGGAACCACTGCCTGAAGAACCTTTCTCCCAAAAATAGCCTCCGATGAAGCAAAAGTGTCAAATTTGTAAAATTTGGAAAAAGTATGAAGCGAAGACCAAGTTGCAGCCTTGCAAATCTGTTCAACAGAGGCCTCATTCTTGAAGGCCCAAGTGGAAGCCACAGCTCTAGTAGAATGAGCTGTAATTCTTTCAGGAGGCTGCTGTCCAGCAGTCTCATAAGTTAAACGAATTATGCTACGAAGCCAAAAAGAAAGAGAGGTAGCGGAAGCTTTTTGACCTCTCCTCTGCCCAGAGTAAATGACAAACAGAGAAGACGTTTGTCGAAATTCCTTAGTTGCCTGTAAGTAACATTTTAGAGCACGGACTACATCCAGGTTGTGCAGTAGACGTTCCTTCTTTGAAGAAGGATTTGGGCATAAAGAAGGAACAACAATCTCTTGATTGATATTCCTGTTAGTAACTACCTTAGGTAAGAACCCAGGTTTAGTACGCAGGACTACCTTATCCGAATGAAAAATCAAATAAGGAGAATCACAATGTAAGGCTGATAATTCAGAGACTCTTCGAGCCGAGGAAATAGCCATTAAAAATAGAACTTTCCAAGATAACAACTTTATATCAATGGAATGAAGGGGTTCAAACGGAACGCCCTGTAAAACATTAAGAACAAGGTTTAAACTCCATGGTGGAGCAACAGTTTTAAACACAGGCTTAATTCTGGCCAAAGCCTGACAAAAAGCCTGGACGTCAGGAACTTCTGACAGACGTTTGTGTAACAGAATGGACAGAGCTGAGATCTGTCCCTTTAATGAACTAGCAGATAAACCCTTTTCTAAACCTTCTTGTAGAAAAGACAATATCCTAGGAATCCTAACCTTACTCCAAGAGTAACCTTTGGATTCACACCAATATAGGTATTTACGCCATATCTTATGGTAAATCTTTCTGGTAACAGGTTTCCTAGCCTGTATTAAGGTATCAATAACTGACTCAGAAAATCCACGTCTTGATAAAATCAAGCGTTCAATTTCCAAGCAGTCAGCTTCAGAGAAGTTAGATTTTGATGTTTGAAGGGACCCTGTATCAGAAGGTCCTGTTTCAGAGGTAGAGACCAAGGTGGACAGGATGACATGTCCACCAGGTCTGCATACCAAGTCCTGCGTGGCCACGCAGGTGCTATTAGAATCACTGATGCTCTCTCTTGTTTGATTCTGGCAATCAATCGAGGAAGCAACGGGAAGGGTGGAAACACGTAAGCCATCCTGAAGTCCCAAGGTGCTGTCAGAGCATCTATCAGGACTGCTCCTGGATCCCTGGATCTGGACCCGTAACGAGGAAGCTTGGCGTTCTGTCGAGACGCCATGAGATCTATCTCTGGTTTGCCCCAACGTCGAAGTATTTGGGCAAAGACCTCCGGATGAAGTTCCCACTCCCCCGGATGAAAAGTCTGACGACTTAAGAAATCCGCCTCCCAGTTCTCCACTCCCGGGATGTGGATTGCTGACAGGTGGCAAGAGTGAGACTCTGCCCAGCAAATTATCTTTGATACTTCCATCATAGCTAGGGAGCTTCTTGTCCCTCCCTGATGGTTGATGTAAGCTACAGTCGTGATGTTGTCCGACTGAAACCTGATGAACCCCCGAGTTGTCAACTGGGGCCAAGCCAGGAGGGCATTGAGAACTGCTCTCAATTCCAGAATGTTTATTGGCAGGAGACTCTCCTCCTGACTCCATTGTCCCTGAGCCTTCAGAGAATTCCAGACGGCACCCCAACCTAGAAGGCTGGCGTCTGTTGTTACAATTGTCCAGTCTGGTCTGCTGAATGGCATCCCCCTGGACAGATGTGGCCGAGAAAGCCACCATAGAAGAGAATTTCTGGTCTCTTGATCCAGATTCAGAGAAGGGGATAAGTCTGAGTAATCCCCATTCCACTGACTTAGCATGCACAGTTGCAGTGGTCTGAGGTGTAAGCGTGCAAAGGGTAATATGTCCATTGCCGCTACCATTAAGCCGATTACCTCCATGCATTGAGCCACTGACGGGTGTTGAATGGAATGAAGGGTGCGGCAAGCACTTTGAAGTCTTGTTAGCCTGTCCTCTGTCAGGTAAATCTTCATTTCTACAGAATCTATAAGAGTCCCCAGGAAGGGAACTCTTGTGAGTGGAACGAGTGAACTTTTCTTTTCGTTCACCTTCCATCCATGTGACCTTAGAAATGCCAGCACTAACTCTGTATGAGACTTGGCAGTTTGAAAGCTTGAAGCTTGTATCAGAATGTCGTCTAGGTATGGAGCTACCGAGATTCCCCGCGGTCTTAGTACCGCCAGAAGAGCACCCAGAACCTTTGTGAAGATTCTTGGAGCTGTAGCCAATCCGAATGGAAGAGCCACAAACTGGTAATGCCTGTCTAGGAAGGCAAACCTTAGGTACCGATAATGATCTTTGTGAATCGGTATGTGAAGGTAAGCATCTTTTAAATCTACAGTGGTCATGTATTGACCCTCTTGGATCATAGGTAAAATTGTCCGAATAGTCTCCATCTTGAACGATGGAACTCTTAGGAATTTGTTTAGGATCTTTAAGTCCAGGATTGGTCTGAAAGTTCCCTCTTTTTTTGGGAACCACAAACAGATTTGAGTAAAACCCCTGTCCCTGTTCCGATCGTGGAACTGGATGGATTACTCCCATTAACAAGAGCTCTTGTACGCAGCGTAGAAACGCCTCTTTCTTTGTCTGGATTGTTGACAATCTTGACAGATGAAATCTCTCTCTTGGAGGAGAGTATTTGAAGTCCAGAAGGTATCCCTGAGATATTATCTCTAGCGCCCAGGGATCCTGAACATCTCTTGCCCAAGCCTGGGCGAAGAGAGAAAGTCTGCCCCCCACTAGATCCGATCCCGGATCGGGGGCCCTCAATTCATGCTGTTTTAGGGGCAGCAGCAGGTTTCCTAGTCTGCTTGCCCTTGTTCCAGGACTGGTTAGGTTTCCAGCCTTGTCTGTAGCGAGCAACAGCTCCTTCCTGTTTTGGTGCAGAGGAAGTTGATGCTGCTCCTGCTTTGAAATTACGAAAGGAACGAAAATTAGACTGTCTTGGCTTTGGCTTTGACCTGAGGCAGGGCATGGCCTTTACCTCCTGTAATGTCAGCGATAATCTCTTTCAACCCGGGCCCGAATAAGGTCTGCCCTTTGAAAGGTATATTAAGCAATTTAGACTTAGAAGTAACATCAGCTGACCAGGATTTTAGCCACAGCGCCCTGCGTGCCTGAATGGCGAATCCTGAATTCTTCGCCGTAAGTTTAGTAAGATGTACTACGGCCTCCGAAATGAATGAATTAGCTAGTTTAAGGACTCTAAGCCTGTCCGTAATGTCGTCCAGAGTAGCTGAACCAATGTTCTCTTCCAGAGACTCAATCCAGAATGCCGCTGCAGCCGTGATCGGCGCAATGCATGCAAGGGGTTGCAATATAAAGCCTTGTTGAACAAACATTTTCTTAAGGTAACCCTCTAACTTTTTATCCATTGGATCTGAAAAAGCACAGCTATCCTCCACCGGGATAGTGGTACGCTTAGCTAAGGTAGAAACTGCTCCCTCCACCTTAGGGACCGTCTGCCATAAGTCCCTTGTGGTGGCGTCTATTGGAAACATTTTGCTAAATATCGAAGGGGGTGAGAACGGCACACCGGGTCTATCCCACTCCTTAGTAACAATTTCAGTAAGTCTCTTAGGTATAGGAAAAACCTCAGTACTCGTCGGTACCGCAAAATATTTATCCAACCTACACATTTTCTCTGGTATTGCAACTGTGTTACAATCATTCAGAGCCGCTAACACCTCCCCTAGTAATACACGGAGGTTTTCCAGTTTAAATTTAAAATTTGAAATATCTGAATCCAGTCTGTTTGGATCAGAACCGTCACCCACAGAATGAAGTTCTCCGTCCTCATGTTCTGCCACCTGTGACGCAGTGTCTGACATGGCCCTAATATTATCAGCGCACTCTGTTCTCACCCCAGAGTGATCACGCTTACCTCTTAGTTCTGGTAATTTAGCCAAAACCTCAGTCATAACAGTAGCCATATCCTGTAATGTGATTTGTAATGGCCGCCCAGATGTACTCGGCGCTACAATATCACGCACCTCCCTCTGAGCGGGAGATGTAGGTACTGACACGTGAGGCGAGTTAGTCGGCATAACTCTCCCCTCGTTGTTTGGTGAAATTTGTTCAATTTGTACAGATTGACTTTTATTTAAAGTAGCATCAATACAGTTAGTACATAAATTTCTATTGGGCTCCACTTTGGCATTGCAACAAATGACACAGGTATCATCCTCTGAATCAGACATGTTTAACACACTAGCAAATAAACTTGCAACTTGGAAATACAATTCAATTAGAATAATATTAAAATGTACTGTGCCTTTAAGAAGCACAGAAGATCTATGACAGTTGAAAATTAATAAATTGAAACAGTTATAGCCTCAATCCTTGTAAACAACACAACTTTAGCAAAGGTTTAATCCCATTAGCAAAGATAACAAATTCTGAAAGCAGGAAACAAATTACAGAATAAACGTTTTTTATCTCAGTCAAACTATAATTCTCACAGCTCTGCTGAGAGAAATTACCTCCCTCAAAATAAGTTTTGAAGACCCCTGAGCTCTGTAGAGATGAACCGGATCATGCAGGGAATACAATGAGTTGCTGACTGAAATATTTGATGCATAGAAAAAGCGCCAAAAAACGGCCCCTCCCCCTCACACACAGCAGTGAGGGAGAACAGAAACTGTCAGAAAAACAGATTAAGCAACTGCCAAGTGGAAAAATAGTGCCCAAACATTTATTCACACAGTACACTCCGGTGCTATTTTAAAATAACAAACTTTTGATTGAAGATATAAAACTAAGTATAATCACCATAGTCCTCTCACACATCCTATCTAGTCGTTGGGTGCAAGAGAATGACTGGGAGTGACGTAGAGGGGAGGAGCTATATGCAGCTCTGCTGGGTGAATCCTCTTGCACTTCCTGTTGGGGAGGAGTAATATCCCAGAAGTAATGATGACCCGTGGACTGATCACACTTAACAGAAGAAAACACACATCAAATTTCTAATGAGATCATCTTGCAAAATTTTGCAACTTGGCAAATCACTCAGGCACTATAAGGGTGTTGCTCCCTACCCTTCCCCAATCCATAGTCTTAAGAGACCTATTTAAGTGTATGAGTAATGTGCATCAGGTGGTGTGGAGTACTTGGGGCATGCTCAGTGTCAAAATATTTATATAATTAGGATAGGCTACAGAACCCTGAGCAGACAGGAAAGTATGCATCTGCAAACTTGTCTTGGTTAAAATGTGAGTACTAGATTGCTAAATTTTCTTAATTCTTGGGGGTTCCAGTGCCCAAAATCTATGCCGTGCACGAATTGTGAGAAGATATGCAGGGCAGGTGGTAGATTAGTGAAACCCTTAACTGTATATTATACATATTAAAAAACCATGACAATTAGGTGCGTGGGAGAGTTGGGGTAAACATCATGGGTAAAGACTTAGAAAGGGCTATCATTTCTACTAAGAACTAATTGCACTACTTTGTTAGAATCTTATTTTAAAGATGTATCTAATATATCTCATGCATGCTCACCTCAGTGTTTGAGAGACTGGTTCTGATCTATATTTATGAAGGTCTTGCCCAAAAATCTTGCTTTTTTTGGTGAGAAATGTCCTTGCTTTGTAACTCTCTGGGAATTATAATTACAAACACCCCTAGGTTTGCACTACTTCATGGTCTGGACTAACTAAATCACACAAGACACTAGTAATCTCTATCTATGCAGCCAGGAAAAACATAATTTATGTAAGAACTTACCTGATAAATTCATTTCTTTCATATTAGCAAGAGTCCATGAGCTAGTGACGTATGGGATATACATTCCTACCAGGAGGGGCAAAGTTTCCCAAACCTCAAAATGCCTATAAATACACCCCTCACCACACCCACAATTCAGTTTAACGAATAGCCAAGAAGTGGGGTGATAAAAAAGTGCGAAAGCATATAAAATAAGGAATTGGAATAATTGTGCTTTATACAAAAAAATCATAACCACCACAAAAAAAGGGCGGGCCTCATGGACTCTTGCTAATATGAAAGAAATGAATTTATCAGGTAAGTTCTTACATAAATTATGTTTTCTTTCATGTAATTAGCAAGAGTCCATGAGCTAGTGACGTATGGGATAATGATTACCCAAGATGTGGATCTTTCCACACAAGAGTCACTAGAGAGGGAGGGATAAAATAAAGACAGCCAATTCCTGCTGAAAATAATCCACACCCAAAATAAAGTTTAATGAAAAACATAAGCAGAAGATTCAAACTGAAACCGCTGCCTGAAGTACTTTTCTACCAAAAACTGCTTCAGAAGAAGAAAATACATCAAAATGGTAGAATTTTGTAAAAGTATGCAAAGAGGACCAAGTTGCTGCTTTGCAAATCTGATCAACCGAAGCTTCATTCCTAAACGCCCAGGAAGTAGAAACTGACCTAGTAGAATGAGCTGTAATCCTTTGAGGCGGAGTTTTACCCGACTCAACATAGGCAAGATGAATTAAAGATTTCAACCAAGATGCCAAAGAAATGGCAGAAGCTTTCTGGCCTTTTCTAGAACCGGAAAAGATGACAAATAGACTAGAAGTCTTTCGGAAAGATTTAGTAGCTTCAACATAATATTTCAAAGCTCTAACAACATCCAAAGAATGCAACGATTTCTCCTTAGAATTCTTAGGATTAGGACATAATGAAGGAACCACAATTTCTCTACTAATGTTGTTGGAATTCACAACTTTAGGTAAAAATTCAAAAGAAGTTCGCAACACCGCCTTATCCTGATTAAAAATCAGAAAAGGAGACTCACAAGAAAGAGCAGATAATTCAGAAACTCTTCTGGCAGAAGAGATGGTCAAAAGGAACAAAACTTTCCAAGAAAGTAATTTAATGTCCAATGAATGCATAGGTTCAAATGGAGGAGCTTGAAGAGCCCCCAGAACCAAATTCAAACTCCAAGGAGGAGAAATTGACTTAATGACAGGTTTTATACGAACCAAAGCTTGTACAAAACAATGAATATCAGGAAGAATAGCAATCTTTCTGTGAAAAAGAACAGAAAGAGCAGAGATTTGTCCTTTCAAGGAACTTGCGGACAAACCCTTATCTAAACCATCCTGAAGAAACTGTAATATTCTTGGTATTCTAAAAGAATGCCAAGAAAAATGATGAGAAAGACACCAAGAAATATAAGTCTTCCAGACTCTATAATATATCTCTCTAGATACAGATTTACGAGCCTGTAACATAGTATTAATCACAGAGTCAGAGAAACCTCTTTGACCAAGAATCAAGCGTTCAATCTCCATACCTTTAAATTTAAGGATTTGAGATCCTGATGGAAAAAAGGACCTTGAGACAGAAGGTCTGGTCTTAACGGAAGAGTCCACGGTTGGCAAGAGGCCATCCGGACAAGATCCGCATACCAAAACCTGTGAGGCCATGCCGGAGCTACCAGCAGAACAAACGAGCATTCCTTCAGAATCTTGGAGATTACTCTTGGAAGAAGAACTAGAGGCGGAAAGATATAGGCAGGATGATACTTCCAAGGAAGTGATAATGCATCCACTGCCTCCGCCTGAGGATCCCGGGATCTGGACAGATACCTGGGAAGTTTCTTGTTTAGATGAGACGCCATCAGATCTATTTCTGGAAGTTCCCACATTTGAACAATTTGAAGAAATACCTCTGGGTGAAGAGACCATTCGCCCGGATGCAACGTTTGGCGACTGAGATAATCCGCTTCCCAATTGTCTATACCTGGGATATGAACCGCAGAGATTAGACAGGAGCTGGATTCCGCCCAAACCAAAATTCGAGATACTTCTTTCATAGCCAGAGGACTGTGAGTCCCTCCTTGATGATTGATGTATGCCACAGTTGTGACATTGTCTGTCTGAAAACAAATGAACGATTCTCTCTTCAGAAGAGGCCAAAACTGAAGAGCTCTGAAAATTGCACGGAGTTCCAAAATATTGATCGGTAATCTCACCTCCTGAGATTCCCAAACTCCTTGTGCCGTCAGAGATCCCCACACAGCTCCCCAACCTGTGAGACTTGCATCTGTTGAAATTACAGTCCAGGTCGGAAGCACAAAAGAAGCCCCCTGAATTAAACGATGGTGATCTGTCCACCACGTTAGAGAGTGTCCAACAATCGGTTTTAAAGATATTAATTGAGAAATCTTTGTGTAATCCTTGCACCATTGATTCAGCATACAGAGCTGAAGAGGTCGCATGTGAAAACGAGCAAAGGGGATCGCGTCCGATGCAGCAGTCATAAGACCTAGAATTTCCATGCATAAGGCTACCGAAGGGAATGATTGTGACTGAAGGTTTCGACAAGCTGCAATCAATTTTAGACGTCTCTTGTCTGTTAAAGACAGAGTCATGGACACTGAATCTATCTGGAAACCCAGAAAGGTTACCCTTGTCTGAGGAATCAAAGAACTTTTTGGTAAATTGATCCTCCAACCATGATCTTGAAGAAACAACACAAGTCGATTCGTATGAGATTCTGCTAAATGTAAAGACTGAGCAAGTACCAAGATATCGTCCAAATAAGGAAATACCACAATACCCTGTTCTCTGATTACAGACAGAAGGGCACCGAGAACCTTTGAAAAAATTCTTGGAGCTGTAGCTAGGCCAAACGGTAGAGCCACAAACTGGTAATGCTTGTCCAGAAAAGAGAATCTCAGGAACTGATAGTGATCTGGATGAATCGGAATATGCAGATATGCATCCTGTAAATCTATTGTGGACATATAATTCCCTTGCTGAACAAAAGGCAAGATAGTCCTTACAGTTACCATCTTGAACGTTGGTATCCTTACATAATGATTCAATATTTTTAGATCCAGAACTGGTCTGAAGGAATTCTCCTTCTTTGGTACAATGAAGAGATTTGAATAAAACCCCATCCCCTGTTCCGGAACTGGAACTGGCATAATTACTCCAGCCAACTCTAGATCTGAAACACAATTCAGAAATGCTTGAGCTTTCGCTGGATTTACTGGGACACGGGAAAGAAAAAATCTCTTTGCAGGAGGTCTCATCTTGAAACCAATTCTGTACCCTTCTGAAACAATGTTCTGAATCCAAAGATTGTGAACAGAATTGATCCAAATTTCTTTGAAAAAACGTAACCTGCCCCCTACCAGCTGAGCTGGAAAGAGGGCCGCACCTTCATGTGGACTTAGAAGCAGGCTTTGCCTTTCTAGCAGGCTTGGATTTATTCCAGACTGGAGATGGTTTCCAAACTGAAACTGCTCCTGAGGACGAAGGATCAGGCTTTTGTTCTTTGTTGAAACGAAAGGAACGAAAACGATTATTAGCCCTGTTTTTACCTTTAGATTTTTTATCCTGTGGTAAAAAAGTTCCTTTCCCACCAGTAACAGTTGAGATAATAGAATCCAACTGAGAACCAAATAATTTGTTACCCTGGAAAGAAATGGAAAGTAGAGTTGATTTAGAAGCCATATCAGCATTCCAAGTTTTAAGCCATAAAGCTCTTCTAGCTAAAATAGCTAGAGACATAAACCTGACATCAACTCTAATAATATCAAAAATGGCATCACAAATAAAATTATTAGCATGCTGAAGAAGAATAATAATATCATGAGAATCATGATTTGCTACTTGTTGCGCTAAAGTTTCCAACCAAAAAGTTGAAGCTGCAGCAACATCAGCTAATGATATAGCAGGCCTAAGAAGATTACCTGAAAACAGATAAGCTTTTCTTAGAAAGGATTCAATTTTCCTATCTAAAGGATCTTTAAACGAAGTACCATCTGACGTAGGAATGGTAGTACGTTTAGCAAGGGTAGAAATAGCCCCATCAACTTTAGGGATTTTGTCCCAAAATTCTAACCTGTCAGACGGTACAGGATATAATTGCTTAAAACGTTTAGGAGTAAATGAATTACCCAATTTATCCTATTCTTTGGAAATTACTGCAGAAATAGCATTAGGAACAGGAAAAACTTCTGGAATAACCACAGGAGATTTAAATACCTTATCTAAACGTTTAGAATTAGTATCAAGGGGACCAGAATCCTCTATTTCTAAAGCAATTAATACTTATTTAAGTAAAGAACGAATAAATTCCATTTTAAATAAATAAGAGGATTTATCAGCATCAATCTCTGAAACAGAATCCTCTGAACCAGAAGAGTCATCAGAATCAGAATGATGATGTTCATTTAAAAATTCATCTGTAGGGAGAGAAGTTTTAAAAGATTTTTTACGTTTACTAGAAGGAGAAATAACAGACATAGCCTTCTTGATGGATTCAGAAACAAAATCTCTTATGTTATCAGGAACATTCTGCACCTTAGATGTTGAAGGAACTGCAACAGACAATGGTACATTACTAAAGGAAATATTATCTGCATTAACAAGTTTGTCATGACAATTAATACAAACAACAGCCGGAGGAATAGCTACCAAAAGTTTACAGCAGATACACTTAGCTTTGGTAGATCCAGCACTAGACAGCGATTTTCCTGTTGTATCTTCTGACTCAGATGCAACGTGAGACATCTTGCAATATGTAAGAGAAAAAACAACATATAAAGCAAAATAGATCAAATTCCTTATATGACAGTTTCAGGAATGGGAAAAAATGCCAAAGAACAAGCTTCTAGCAACCAGAAGCAATGAAAAATGAGACTTAAATAATGTGGAGACAAAAGCGACGCCCATATTTTTTAGCGCCAAATCCACATTATTTGGCGCCTAAATGCTTTTGGCGCCAAAATGACGCCACATCCGGAACGCCGACATTTTTGGCGCAAAATAACGTCAAAAATGACGCAACTTCCGGCGACACGTATGACGCCGGAAACGGAAAAGAATTTTTGCGCCAAAAAAGTCCGCGCCAAGAATGACGCAATAAAATGAAGCATTTTCAGCCCCCGCGAGCCTAACAGCCCACAGGGAAAAAAGAGTCAAATTTTTGAAGGTAAGAAAAAATGAATAATTCAAATGCATAATGCCAAATATGAAACTGACTGTCTGAAAAATAAGGAAAGTTGAACATTCTGAGTCAAGGCAAATAAATGTTTGAATACATATATTTAGAACTTTATAAACAAAGTGCCCAACCATAGCTTATAGTGTCATAGAAAATAAGATTTACTTACCCCAGGACACTCATCTACATGTTTGTAGAAAGCCAAACCAGTACTGAAACGAGAATCAGTAGAGGTAATGGTATATATGAGAGTATATCGTCGATCTGAAAAGGGAGGTAAGAGATGAATCTCTACGACCGATAACAGAGAACCTATGAAATAGACCCCGTAGAAGGAGATCACTGCATTCAAATAGGCAATACTCTCCTCACATCCCTCTGACATTCACTGCACGCTGAGAGGAAAACCGGGCTCCAACTTGCTGCGGAGCGCATATCAACGTAGAATCTAGCACAAACTTACTTCACCACCTCCATCGGAGGCAAAGTTTGTAAAACTGAATTGTGGGTGTGGTGAGGGGTGTATTTATAGGCATTTTGAGGTTTGGGAAACTTTGCCCCTCCTGGTAGGAATGTATATCCCATACGTCACTAGCTCATGGACTCTTGCTAATTACATGAAAGAAATATGTATCGCTAGAATGTGGAATAGTCCTGATCCATCAATAATGACTCAAGTAAAGAGTATGATTAAATATTTGGATACTATATAAAGTTGTTTTTATAATGCTCATGATAGGATAAAGAAGCTATTGGGCAGTGTGGAAAAGGTGGTCCAGTAGGGTCTAACAGTTGTTCTTGGGTACAAACTTAGTATTCTGTTGCAACGGGTGTGCCCCCTGCCTTCCTTTTCTTCCCCTCCGTGTGTGGTCATGATAGTTATTTTTGCCTATTTTTACATTGCGTATAAATGTTTCTAATGTACATGTTCTATGTTACTTGTTTTTGTTCATATTTATAAAATTAGCAGCAACATCATGGGAACAAAATATATTGTTTGGTTTCTCCCCTGTCTCAGACTCACAGTTTTTGTGTATCGATAATTTGTTGTTATGTGTGAGGATTGATAGAGCTAAAAATTGTGCTTGGATTGTGTTGGCTATTTCACCTTATGAACTGAGATTATCAAGAGTGTGGACTTATCTTTGGACTGTGAACATCTTACATATACCTAGATTGTTACTGTACTAGCTGTGATATTGTGATATGTGTCAAGCTTGTATTTTGCTGAATAAGAAATAAAAATTAAAAATGGAAAACACACACACCCATAAAGGGACATTGTACATTAAATTTTTCTTTGCAAAAATGTTTTGTAGATGATCCATTTATATAGCCCATCTGGGGGTGTTTTTGTAAAAATGTATAGTTTTGCTTATTTTTTAAATAATATTGTGCTGATTTTCAGACTCCTAACCAAGTCCCAAAGTTTTAGATGTATAATGATGTCTACAGACTCCTGCTTGTGCAATGGGTCATTCATATGCAGGGGAAGGGGGGGGGGGGGGGGAGTGTCTGCTCTTCCTGTTTTCTCAGCCCATTTTAGTGGGTGTCCCAGAATAACTTCATCAACAGTGCTAAACTGGGAGCTTCTAACTAAGTTTTTAAATGGTTTTATACTGGATTTTTATATCAGTATCTGTGCATATTCTTCTTTATAGTAGTGTTTATTGCTTTACATGAAAATTGGAGAGAGGGAGAGTGTGAGGGAGAACGAGAGTAAGAAAAAATATTCAAAAAGGACCGTCCCCAATAATTAACCAGAAATCTGCCCCCAATCAAAAGATTTAACAAGAAACAAGTTTTCAGCCTAAATATAGCATACAATAATGTATAGCCTTCAAATTTGGAATGCCATGTATAATCTAATAGACACAATGGTCTCAGGGTTGTACCTCTTAAACATTCAAGAGCCCTTAGAAGTATAGGAAGCTCTTTATTTCTACTTAAAATATGCTTAGAATAATATGCTTAGAATTTTCTACACTCTTTTCTACACTGTAGGATGCTTCATGTTTTTTAACTTTTGTTTGGAACAACAAAATACTTTTTATTTTCATACAGTGGCTCCAAATCTTTGTTCCTGTAGAATTAAGACCTGACAGCTTTCTGATCAATTTTTGCAGTATTTTTTATAAACTTGATTTCAGAAAAAGATGTAAACTCAGGATTTATCCCCTAAGAGATATCCCTACATAAAACTAGAGTTTCCCCTGCAGATGTACTGTGCAGCAGCAACACACGTATAAACAACAATCTCATTATGAGAGCTCTCTCTATAATCTGCCTATCTGCATCAAATGTAGAATTCAAACATAGAAACATAGAATTTGACGGTAGATAAGAACCAAAAAGGCCCATCAAGTCTACCCATATTACATGTTACTTTTTCCTTAGGATAGCCTTATGCATGTCCCAGGCATTTTTAAATTCCTTTACAGTCTTTGTGTTTACCACCTCAAATGGAAGTTTATTTCATGAATCCACCACCCTTTCTGTAAAAAAAATGCTTCCTCAAATTTCTCCTGAATCTACTACCCTCTAACTTTAGATTGTGACCCCTTGTTTTGGCATTTATTTTTTTGTGAAAAATGCTTTCAGCTTCTATTTTATTAAGTCCCTTCATATATTTGAAGGTTTCTATCATGTCACCTCTTTCCCTTCTATCCTCTAAACTATACATATTTAGATCATAGAGTCTCTCTTTGTATGTTTTATATTTTAGACCATGTACCATTTTAGTAGCCCTCCTTTGGACAGCTTCTAGTTTATTTATATCTGTCTGAAGATATGGTCTCCAGAACTGTACACAGTATTCCATATTTGGTCTAACTAATGATCTGTAAAGTGGCATAAGAACCTTGCTATTTCTGCTACTAAAACCTCTTCCAATGCAACCAAGCATTTGACTGGCCTTGCTGGCTGCACTGCTGCATTGTGTACCAAATTTTAAATCATCTGAAATAATAATTCCCAAATCCCTTTCTTCTTTAATTACAGTCAGTAATGTACCATTGAGACTATAATTGGCCTTTGGGTTTTTGGATCCTGTATGCATAATTTTGCTCTTGGTAATATTAAATTTCAGATCCCATTTATTTGACCAGTCCTCTAGTTTATTAATATCACAGTTCATTTGATCAACTCCTCCTGGAACATCTACCCTGTTACAAATTTTTGTATCATCAGCAAACAAGCAAACCTTCCCCTTAAGCCCACTTCCAATATCACTTATGAACATGTTAAACAAAACAGGCCCAAGAACTGACCCTCGGGGAACACCACTAGTAACTGATGCCTCATTTGAATGTACTCCATTAATTGAAACACTCTGTCGTCTATCTTTAAGCCAGCATTCTACCCACTTAACAATCTTAGCATCTATTCCAAGGCAATACATTTTGTGAATAAGTTTGTTGTGTGGGACGGTGTCAAATGCTTTGCTAAAGTCTAGATATGCAACATCTACGGCTCCTCCCTGGTCTATTATTTTAGTTACATGGTCAAAGAAATCAATTAGATTAGTCAGGCATGATCTTCCAGCAGTGAAACCATGCTGTCCTTTGTCTTCTAAGTTGTTTGTCTGAATGAAAGATACAAGTCTTTCCTTTAAAAGAGTTTCCATTAATTTCCCTGCAATTGAGGTCAAACTGACTGGCCTATAGTTAGCAGAATCTTCCCTACTACCCTTTTTATGAAGAGGGACTACATTGGCAATTTTCCAGTCTTTTGGAACAACTCCTGTTAGAAGTGACTGATTAAATAAATCAGCTAATGAAGTAGCTATTACGGATCAAAGCTCTCTTAGAACTCTTGGATGAATATTATCTGGACCCACAGCCTTATTAACTTTTATTTTTTATAAAGTCCTTGAAACCTCTTCCTCTGTAAAAAGAAAAGTACTACTCACATTATTATTTACAGTAACATCCCTTAAAGGGATACTAACCCCACATTTTTTCTTTCATGATTCAGATAGAGCATGTGATTTTAAGCAACTTTCTAATTTACTCCTATTATCAATTTTTCTTTGTTCTCATGTTATCTTGATTTGAAAAAGCAGCAATAAAAGGTTAGCAGCCGGCCCATTTTTTAGTTCAGCACCTTGGTAGAACTGCTGATTGGTTTGCTACATTTAGCCACAAATCAGCAAGTGCTACCCATGTGCTGAACAAAAAATGGTCTGGCTCTAAAGCTTACAGTATTGCTTTTTCAAATCAAGATAGCATGAGAACAAAGAAAAATTGATAATAGGAGTAAATTAGAAAGGTGCTTAAAATCTCATGCTCCATCTGAATCATGAAAGAAAAAAATTGGGTTTAGTATCCCTTTAATAGAATCTCACTATCTTTACCATCTGTTGTAAAGACTGAACAAAAGTAATCATTTAAACAGTTTGCTATTTGTTTATCTTCTTCCAATACTCTATCCTCATTCTTGAGTCTAACTATCCCTCTGTTAGTTTTTCTCTTTTCACTGATATATCTAAAGAAGGTTTTTTCACCGTTTTTTTTACAGATTTTGCTATTTTCTCTTCTGCATCAGCTTTAGCCTTTCTGATTAACTGCTTTGTCATCTTTTGATGGGTTCTCGATTTTTCTTTATCCTCTTCTGAGCCAGTGAGTTTTAATTTTTTATAGACTGTCTTTTTTGTCTTAACTGCATGTGCTACTTCTCTTGAAAACCATATTGGTTTTCTTTTTCTTTTACAAACAAGCCTAATACAGTGTTTAGTTGCATCTAGAATAGCATTTTTAAAATATCGCCACTGTTCTTGTACTCCTGTAATCTGTGTCATCCCTTTTAGGGATTCATCTAGGTATCTGCCCATGTAAGAAAAATCAGTTGATCTAAAGTCTAAGACTTTTGTTTTACTATGGTTGCTTTGTACCTTTGCCTGAATATTAAACCATACAGACTGATGATCACTAGAGCCTAAGTTCTCACCCACAGACACCTCAGATACTATATCACTGTTTGTAAGTACTAAATCTAATATAGTTCCTTTTCGTGTTGGTTCTTTTACTAGTTGCTCAAGAGATTCCCCTTGTAAAGATTCCAGGGTATATTTACTTCTAGTTGATTTGGCAACAGGTACTTCCCAGTCCCCCACTACAATAACATTGCCCTTCATTGTAATTTTGGCTATTTCATCAATTAATAAATTGTCTGATGCTTCATCCTGTAATGGTGGTCTATATACTACTCCTATTCTAAACACCTGTTTCCCTTCAGTTTCTATAGTTACCCAAACACTTTCTACATTGTCATTTTTTTCTACAATTTCAGTTACTTTAATATTGTCTTTCACGTACAAAGCAACTCCGCCCCCTTTTTTACCTACTCTATTTTTTTTAAACAAGATGTAACCAGGTATGACTGTTTCCCAGTCGTGAGAGTCATTGTACCATGTCTCTGTTATAGCTACTAAATCCAATTTATCTTGAATCATTATTGCAGTAAGTGTAGGTAATTTACTTACTAAACTGCGAGCATTTGTGCACATTGCACGTAGAATATTTTTAGAATTCTCAAATCCTTTTGCATGGTTAATACAACCCCTGCCTACATTATTCAAAGTCTTATTCCTTAAAGTAATGTTTTTTTTTCTTAAATAAACAAGAATCTAAAATTTGGTTGACTGTCTTGGCATGTTCTGGGGGACAGATGGGTATATTAACTCTGTCCCCCTTCATTAGTTTAAATTGCTACTAATAAAGTTTTTAAATTCTTTACTCAATACTCCTATCCCTTTAATATCCAGATGCAAACCATCCTTCTTATACAAGCTGCTATCAAGCCAAACAGGGCTTTGATGGCTAACAAAACCATATCTTCTCTCCCTACACCACCTCTCTAACCAAGAGTTAAATTCTATAATACGCTGCATTCTTCCTTCTTCCTGTCCATACACAGGTAAAACAGCAGAAAAGGACACAGATGCAGCCACATGATCTAAACAACTTCCTAGTTTAAAAAACTCATTTTGCACAGCAACAACATCATTTCTAGCCAGATCATTTGTACCTAGGTGAACAATAACATCTAACTCAATTTCTTTTCTAGCTGCTTTAACAATTCTTGAAATACGATCTAAATATCTGTGAGCAGTAGAACCTGGAAGACATCTAACCTCTCTCAAATTACCATTATCATCATCTATCTGTACATTTCTTAAAATGGAGTCACCTATTAACAAGGTCTTCCAGAAATTAACCTTTGCAGATCTTACCTTGGATTTCTTGTTTGCAGATTCAGACACAAACATCTCATAGAGGAGTTCCTAACCTCAGCATCATCTAGCAGCAGGTATACAAGGACACTAGCACACAACTAATATCGATATGTATTTAAAGAACATTAAACACTAAGTACATTGTATAAGCAAAGTATTGAGGATATTTCCTGCCTCCCTCTAGGCTTGGGTGCTGCTATGTTGAAATGTGCCTTTCATTGCGTCTCAGTGCTGACGTGATTGCACATGTGCAGCAACTCTCTTTCAGATACCTGCAGTGTAACCCATGATTAGAGGGAGGTGTATGACATTTATTTAATGTTTAATGTCCTTTTAAAGTAAAAAAAAAACACAAGTTTATTGTATACTAGCAATAAATAGATGCTGTGTAAATCAGACTTTTAGACAGTGCTTTCAGTACTAAGCTGGATGAGCAAACAAGCTGGCTATTTTCCACTCAAATGAAAATTTCATGAATCATACCTGTCTGAGGTCATATACACTGTACATGTCCGCACAATCCATCAGATAATTACGATTCTCCAAACTAGGAAGAAAAAAAAAATAGTAAAAATAGAGAAAATATAACAGTCAATGTGCTGCGCTCACACAATGCGACAGTGACAAACACTACACAAAGTATTGCAAAACAGAAATATCACAATATTTAAAACTCTAAATACAAGATTGTAATAATAACAAAACCAAGTGTTGACCGATTTAATACAGAAGTAGCCTGAATGTATTTTCCATTCGTGACCACATTTACCAACTGAGGGCAAGATTACATATGCGGCAACACCTGTTATTACGCGGTTTGGGTATCACATATAAATGTGGCGCGTATATTTCACCCGTCACCCGCATTTTTACTTCCATAAGCTAACATAGAACCGCGTCGCAAATCGGTATCACATACCGCAATGCCTGAAAATATTAACACTTAACGCATGCGCAATATCTATCTACCTGTCAACCGCAATCCCCCACCGCAATAACTAATAAAGTATATTAACCCCTAATCCGCCATTAACCCACATCGCAGTAAACCTAATAAATGTATTAACCCCTAATCCGCCATTAACCCACATCGTAGTAAACCTAATAAATGTATTAACCCCTAATCCGCCATTAACCCACATCGCAATAAACCTAATAAATGTATTAACCCCTAACCGCCATTAACAAACATCGCAATAAACCTAATAAATGTATTAACCCCTAATCTGCCATTAACCCACATCGCAATAAACCTAATAAATGTATTAACCCCTAACCGCCATTAACCCACATCGCAATAAACCTAATAAATGTATTAACCCCTAATCTGCCATTAACCCACATCGCAACAATCCTAATAAATCTATTAACCCCTAAACTGTCATTAACCCACATCGCAATAAACCTAATAAATGTAGTAACCCCTAATCCGCCATTAACCCACATCGCAGTAAACCTAATAAAACTATTAACCCCTAAACTGTCATTAACCCACATCGCAACAATCCTAATAAATCTATTAACCCCTAGTCCACCAAACCTCAACGCAAATAACTAAATTACTAAGCCCCCTAACCTAACACCCCCTTAATTAACCCTAATTACCTAAAATAAAAAATACTAAGTTAGAATTAAAATAAAAAAGTCTAACATTACATAAAATAATAAACCAAAAAATAAAAAAATAAACCTAATCCCTATGAAAATAACCCCCTCCCCCAAATAAAAACACCCCCTAATGTAATGCTAAACTACCAATAGCCCTTAATAGGGCCTTTTGTAGGGCATTGCCCTAAGTTAAACAACTGTTATTTTTATGTTTACTTTGATTTAACATATGTGTTTATACTAAAGAAGCATTGTTTAAAAAAATCCCTTTAATCACCAGCTCAGACCAGTCATGCATTAACCATTGTAGTGCACTTCTGCTCTTGTATTGGCTGTAACTATGTGCTACCGTTACTTGCAATAATAAAATGCTCTAACACATTAGAACATGTTCTTTTTGCACTTTGTCACTTCAATCAGACTGGAGATGAGAGTGTAGGGATTTGGTGGCATAATATAGAAGTACAGGTAATTGGTGACGTAATATAGAAGTAAAGGTATTTGGTGACATAATATAGAAGTACAGGTATTTGGTGACAATGTAGAAAATACAGGTATTTTGTAGCATAATATAGAAATACAGGTATTTGGTGGCATAATATAGAAGTACAGGTAATTGGTGACGTAATATAGAAGTACAGGTATTTTGTAGCATAATATAGAAGTATTGGTATTTGGTGACATAATGTAGAAGTACAGGTATTTGGTGGCATAATACAGAAGTACAGGTAATTGGTGATGTAATGTAGAAGTACAGCTATTGGCGGCATTATAGAAGTACAGGCATTTGGTGGCATAATACAGAAGTACAGGTATTTTGTAGCATAATATAGAAGTACAGGTATTTGGTGGAATAATACAGAACTACAGGTATTTGGTGGCAATGTAGAAGTACAAGTATTTGGTGACATAATGTAGAAGTACAGATATTTGGTGGCATAATACAGAACTACAGGTATTTGGTGGCAATGTAGAAGTATAGATATTTAGTGACAATGTAGAAGTACAGGTATTTGGTGGCAATGTAGAAGTACAGGTATTTGGTGACAATCTAGAAGTACAAGTATTTGGTGACATAATGTAGAAGTATAGATATTTGGTGACATAATGTAGAAGTACAGATATTTGGTGGCATAATACAGAACTACAGGTATTTGGTGGCAATGTAGAAGTATAGATATTTAGTGACAATGTAGAAGTACAGGTATTTGGTGGCAATGTAGAAGTACAGGTATTTGGTGGCATAATGTAGAAGTACAGGTATTTGGTGACAATGTAGAAGTACAGGTATTTGGTGGCATAATGTAGAAGTACAGGTATTTGGTGACAATGTAGAAGTACAGGTATTTGGTGACAATGTAGAAATACAGGTATTTGGTGGCAATGTAGAAGTACATGTATTTGGTGGCATAATACAGAAGTACAGGTATTTGGCGGCATAATACAGAAGTACAGGTATTTGGTGGCATAATGTAGAAGTACAGGTATTTGGTGACAATGTAGAAGTACAGGTATTTGGTGACAATGTAGAAATACAGGTATTTGGTGACAATGTAGAAATACAGGTATTTGGTGGCAATGTAGAAGTACAGGTATTTGGTGGCATAATACAGAAGTACAGGTATTTGGCGGCATAATACAGAAGTACAGGTATTTGGTGGCATAATGTAGAAGTACAGGTATTTGGTGGCATAATATAAAAGTACAGGTATTTGGTGACAATGTAGAAGTACAGGTATCTGATGACATAATGTAGAAGTACAGGTATTTGGTGACATAATGTAGAAGTATAGGTATTTGGTGGCATAATACAGAACTACAAGTATTTGGTGACAATGTAAGTACAGGTATTTGGTGACAATGTAAGTACAGGTATTTGGTGACAATGTAAGTACAGGTATTTGGTGACAATGTAAGTACAGGTATTTGGTGGCATAATACAGAAGTACAAATATTTGGAATCGGGGCAGCTAAAATGACACTACTCCCCAAAATCTTATATGTTTTACAGACCGCCCCCATCCCTCTCCCAAAATCTATGATTCCAAAACTGCAATCAATCATTAATACCTACATTTGGAAAACTAAGCCACCTAGGATTGTCAAATCAACCCTATATAGAAATCCGGTCCCTAATATACGAGAATATAGAAATGCCATATTCCTTTCAAGAATTATAGACCGGTGCTCTTTCGAAGAGCATCATCACAAACAATGGGTCAAACTTGAACACAAACTTTCTGACTGCACTCAGTTGGGATCCTCCTGTTGGACCGATAAAAACCGATCCAAAATCAAAAACCCTAATAACCCAATCATTCATGAGACTTATAACACATGGATAGAGATGGTTAAAATGCACCATAACCTGTCCACAATACCTTTCCCACTAACACCCACGTTACAGAATGAAAGTTTCCCACCAGGACTTACTTCTATCCTCACAGGTACCAGGGACATTCATCTTTTGCTGCCGGCTTATTTATTGACAGAAGGTGGTAGCTTACTACCTAGACAATCTATTGAACCACTAGGTGACGGGTTTTTTAATATGTGGTTTCGGTAAATACAATTTACAGAATACAGTGTTCTCCCCATTCCCTTTTTAATGAGTGCACCACAGTGCTGATTTTACTGACCACCCGGTTAAAATTTTAGCCAAAAATATGATTAAATTGGCTAATAATGTTTTTTCAATGTTTATTGCTCAAATTATCAATAAACAAATTTATGTTAAATTATGCAATGAATTTGTGCTTTAGATAGCATAGAATGTTATAAGATTAGAAAGTATTACACTGTCCCCACCCACCTACATTATAATGCCAGCCGGCAAAATTTTCAGTGGAGAACACTGAAAACACATAATTTATTGCATACTATGCTGTACTACATTCTCTCTTTTTATAGTAAAACACAGGAAACCGAGCTAATTGAATTAGCGCCTTCTGTGTAGCCGTTCCATATAAGAAGGACCTTACAGACCTGATGTAGCAGCAATCACAATGAGCATTAATTAATACAAGCAGGTCTCTCAGTAAAAAATAGCAACATTACTGAATGCATTATGTGACAGATATCCATGCACTGCAGCATACTTCCTCTATGCAACTCTACACATTTCCCTTCTGCTTATATGCTCACCTCTTGCTCATCTCCTGCCATGCGCCACTGCGACACGTGACAAGATACTCCCCCAGCAGACGTAGTTTCTCTCGGTGACGGCTGATATCATACATAGATTGTGAGTGGTGGTACAGACGAGCATTCAGAGAGTTCACGTTCATTAGTGGCTCAGTATGCACCATGTTTAGAAAGTTCAAAGCTGCTCTTGAAACCTGTGAATAGAACAGTGTGTACATTTCAATAGTAAACTAAAAATGCTGGACCTTAAAAACGTGCTCATTTTCTTCAGTACTCTAGTCACCGCTATGAATGTTTGTCACCACAACTGATTGGGACAGTGCTTTAAAAAGATATTCAACATACACATCCCATGCAACAAGCAAAAGCCACAGGCCTAGGTGCTCCCCAGCACTATCAGACAGGCATTGGCTACCAGTGACTCCAGCAGGTAACCCCAAACCACCCTGGGTGCAATGGCCATAGTTTAAATAACATGTAACGCTTCAAGTTTGCAATTAATCTAGCTGTGAGCATGCAAATAAGTGCCATACTTTTCATGCTTTGTGAGACCGCTTTATCTAGCGTGGGAGTGTGCTACATTACACTGAATTCGATTAGAGACAGCAAGCCTGTGATGCTTTAAAAAACAAAAAAAACAAAAAACTGCAACACCAAAGAGGACAGCTATAAATTAAAGGGACAGTGTACTCAGAAAATTTAAATCACCCATAGAAATGTCACATAACGATAAAAAGCCCGTTATCATAAAAAAACATAATTTATGCTTACCTGATAAATTTATTTATCTTGTAGTGTATCCAGTCCACGGATCATCCATTACTTGTGGGATATATTCCCGTCCCAACAGGAAGTTGCAAGAGGATCACCCACAGCAGAGCTGCTACATAGCTCCTCCCCTCACATGTCATATCCAGTCATTCGACCGAAACAAAACAAGAAAGGAGAAACCATAGGGTGCAGTGGTGACTGGAGTTTTAATTAAAATTTAGATCTGCCTTAAAAAGACAGGGCGGGCCGTGGACTGGATACACTACAAGAGAAATAAATTTATCAGGTAAGCATAAATTATGTTTTCTCTTGTTAAGTGTATCCAGTCCACGGATCATCCATTACTTGTGGGATACCAATACCAAAGCTAAAGTACACGGATGATGGGAGGGACAAGGCAGGAACTCAAACGGAAGGAACCACTGCCTGTAGAACCTTTCTCCCAAAAACAGCCTCCGAAGAAGCAAAAGTGTCAAATTTGTAAAATTTTGAAAAGGTGTGAAGCGAAGACCAAGTCGCAGCCTTGCAAATCTGTTCAACAGAGGCCTCATTCTTAAAGGCCCAGGTGGAAGCCACAGCTCTAGTGGAATGAGCTGTAATTCTTTCAGGGGGCTGCTGTCCAGCAGTCTCATAGGCTAAACGTATTATGCTACGAAGCCAAAAGGAGAGAGAAGTTGCCGAAGCTTTTTGACCTCTCCTCTGTCCCGAGTAAACGACAAACAGGGAAGAAGTTTGACAAAAATCTTTAGTTGCCTGTAAATAGAACTTCAGGGCACGGACTACGTCCAGATTATGCAAAAGTCGTTCCTTCTTTGAAGAAGGATTAGGACATAATGATGGAACAACAATCTCTTGATTGATATTCCTGTTAGAAACTACCTTAGGTAAAAATCCAGGTTTAGTACGCAGAACTACCTTGTCTGAATGGAAAATCAGATAAGGAGAATCACAATGTAAGGCAGATAATTCAGAGACTCTTCGAGCCGAGGAAATAGCCATCAAAAACAGAACTTTCCAAAATAAAAGCTTAATATCAATGGAATGAAGGGGTTCAAACGGAACACCTTGAAGAACTTTAAGAACCAAGTTTAAGCTCCACGGAGGAGCAACAGTCCTAAACACAGGCTTAATCCTAGCCAAAGCCTGACAAAAAGCCTGGACGTCTGGAACTTCTGCCAGACGCTTGTGCAAAAGAATAGACAGAGCAGAAATCTGTCCCTTTAACGAACTAGCAGATAAGCCCTTTTCCAAACCCTCTTGTAGAAAGGACAATATCCTAGGAATCCTAACCTTACTCCATGAGTAACTCTTGGATTCGCACCAATATAAATATTTACGCCATATCTTATGGTAGATTTTTCTGGTAACAGGCTTCCGTGCCTGTATTAAGGTATCAATAACTGACTCTGAGAAGCCACTCTTTGATAGGATCAAGCGTTCAATCTCCACGCAGTCAGCCTCAGAGAAATTAGATTTGGATGGTTGAAAGGACCTTGTATTAGAAGGTCCTGCCTCAGAGGCAGAGACCATGGTGGACAGGACGACATGTCCACTAGGTCTGCATACCAGGTCCTGCGTGGCCACGCAGGCGCTATCAGAATCACTGATGCTCTCTCCTGTTTGATCTTGGCAATCAGTCGAGGCAGCAGTGGAAACGGTGGAAACACATAAGCCATGTTGAAACCCCAAGGGGCTGCTACAGCATCTATCAGCGCTGCTCCCGGGTCCCTGGACCTGGATCCATAACGAGGAAGCTTGGCGTTCTGGCGAGACGTCATGAGATCCAGTTCTGGTTTGCCCCAACGATGAACCAGTTGAACGAACACCTCCGGATGAAGTTCCCACTCCCCCGGATGAAAAGTCTGGCGACTTAGAAAGTCCGCCTCCCAGTTCTCCACGCCTGGGATGTAAATCGCTGACAGGTGGCAAGAGTGAGACTCTGTCCAGCGAATTATCTTTGAGACTTCTAACATCGCTAGGGAACTCCTGGTTCCCCCTTGATGGTTGATGTTAGCCACAGTCGTGATGTTGTCCGACTGAAATCTGATGAACCTCAGTGTTGCTAACTGAGGCCAAGCTAGAAGAGCATTGAATATTGCTCTTAACTCCAGAATATTTATTGGGAGGAGTTTCTCCTCCTGAGTCCACGATCCCTGACCCTTCAGGGAGTTTCAGGCTGCGCCCCAACCTAGAAGGCTGGCATCTGTTGTTACAATCGTCCAATCTGGCCTGCGAAAGGTCATGCCCTTGGACAGATGGACCCGAGAAAGCCACCAGAGAAGGGAATCTCTGGTCTCTCGATCCAGATTTAGTAGAGGAGACAAATCTGAGTAATCCCCATTCCACTGACTTAGCATGCATAATTGCAGCGGTCTGAGATGCAGGCGCGCAAATGGCACTATGTCCATTGCCGCTACCATTAAGCCGATTACTTCCATGCACTGAGCCACTGACGGGCATGGAATGGAATGAAGGACACGGCAAGCATTTAGAATTTTTGATAACCTGGACTCCGTCAGGTAAATTTTCATCTCTACAGAATCTATAAGAGTCCCTAGGAAGGAGACTCTTGTGAGTGGTGATAGAGAACTCTTTTCCACATTCACTTTCCACCCATGCGACCTCAGAAATGCCAGAACTATCTCTGTATGAGACTTGGCAATTTGAAAGCTTGACGCCTGTATCAGGATGTCGTCTAGATACGGAGCCACCGCTATGCCTCGCGGTCTTAGAACCGCCAGAAGTGAGCCCAGAACCTTTGTAAAGATTCTCGGGGCTGTAGCTAACCCGAAGGGAAGAGCTACAAACTGGTAATGCCTGTCTAGAAAGGCAAATCTTAGGTACCGATAATGATCTTTGTGAATCGGTATGTGAAGGTAGGCATCCTTTAAGTCCACTGTGGTCATGTACTGACCCTCCTGGATCATGGGTAGGATGGTTCGAATAGTTTCCATTTTGAATGATGGAACTCTTAGGAATTTGTTTAAGATCTTTAGGTCCAAGATTGGTCTGAAGGTTCCCTCTTTCTTGGGAACCACAAATAGATTTGAGTAAAATCCCTGCCCTTGTTCCGTCCGCGGAACCGGGTGGATCACCCCCATTACTAGGAGGTCTTGAACACAGCGTAGGAATGCCTCTTTCTTTATCTGGTTTTCTGATAACCTTGATAGATGGAATCTCCCTCGAGGAGGAGAAGCTTTGAAGTCCAGAAGATATCCCTGAGATATGATCTCCAACGCCCAGGGATCCTGGACATCTCTTGCCCACGCCTGGGCGAAGAGAGAAAGTCTGCCCCCCACTAGATCCGTTTCCGGATAGGGGGCCGTTCCTTCATGCTGTCTTAGGGGCAGTAGTAGGTTTTCTGGCCTGCTTGCCCTTGTTCCAGGACTGGTTAGTTTTCCAGGCCTGTCTGTAACGAGCAACAGTTCCTTCCTGTTTTGGAGCGGAGGAAGTTGATGCTGCTCCTGCATTGAAATTTCGAAAGGCACGAAAATTAGACTGTTTGGCCCTGTCCTGAGGAAGGGTATGACCCTTACCTCCAGTAATGTCAGCAATAATTTCTTTCAAGCAGGGCCCGAATAAGGTCTGCCCCTTGAAAGGAATATTAAGTAATTTAGATTTAGAAGTCACGTCAGCTGACCAGGATTTAAGCCATAGCGCTCTGCGCGCCTGGATGGCGAATCAAGGGTTTTCTTAGCCGTTAGTTTAGTTAAATGTACAATGGCATCAGAAACAAATGCATTAGCTAGCTTAAGTGCTTTACGCTTGTCCATAATTTCATCCAATGGATCTGTGTGAATGGCCTCTTCTAGAGACTCAAACCAGAATGCCGCAACAGCAGTGACAGGCGCAATGCATGCAAGGGGCTGTAGGATAAAACCTTGCTGAACAAACATTTTCTTAAGGTAACCTAATTTTTTATCCATTGGATCCGAAAAAACACAACTATCCTCCACCGGGATAGTGGTACGCTTAGCTAAAGTAGAAACTGCTCCCTCCACCTTAGGGACCGTCTGCCATAAGTCCCGTGTAGTGGCGTCTATTGGAAACATTTTCCTAAATATAGGAGGTGGGGAAAAGGGCACACCGGGTCTATCCCACTCCTTGCTAATAATTTCTGTAAGCTTTTTAGGTATAGGAAAAACGTCAGTACACACCGGCACCGCATAGTATCTATCCAGCCTACACAATTTCTCTGGAATTACAACTGTGTTACAGTCATTCAGAGCAGCTAAAACCTCCCCTAGCAATACACAGAGGTTCTCAAGCTTAAATTTAAAATTAGAGATCTCTGAATCCGGTTTCCCTGGATCAGATCCGTCACCCACAGAATGAAGCTCTCCGTCCTCATGTTCTGCAAACTGTGACGCAGTATCGGACATGACTCTCACAGCACCAGCGCGCTCTGTCCGCACCTCTTAATTCTGGCAATTTAGATAATACTTCTGTCAGGGTATTATTCATAATTGTAGCCATGTCCTGTAAAGTGATTGCTATGGGCGTCTCTGATGTACTTGGCGCCACATTATCACGCGCCTCCTGAGCGGGAGGCGAAGGTACTGACACGTGAGGAGAGTTAGTCGGCATAACTTCCCCCTCGTTGTCTGGTGATAATTCTTTAACAGATAAAGACTGACCTTTATTATTTAAAGTGAAATCAATACATTTAGTACACATTTCTATGGGGCTCCACACTGGCCTTCAAACATAGTGAACACACAGATTCATCTGTGTCAGACATGTTTAAACAGACTAGCAATGAGACTAGCAAGCTTGGAAAACACTTTTAAATAAGTTTACAAGCAATATAAAAAACGCTACTGCGCCTTTAAGAAGCACAAAAACTGTCTCGAGTTGAAATAACAATGAACCAAATCAGTTATAGCAACCAAATTTTCACAGTAAATGTATTAAGTTAGCAGAGCATTGCACCCACTTGCAAATGGATGATCAACCCCTTAATACCCAAAACGGATAATCAATAGAGAAAAAAACGTTTTTAACACAGTCAAACACACTGTCACAGATCTGCTGTGACTGATTACCTCCCTCAAAATGACTTTTGAAGACCCTTGAGCTCTCTAGAGACGTCCTGGATCATGCAGGAAGAAGCAGGAAGACTGAGTCTGAATTTTTACTGCGCAAAAAAGCGCTAAAATAGGCCCCTCCCACTCATTATTACAACAGTGGGAAGCCTCAGTTAACTGTTTCTATGCAGAAATATAAGTCAGCCATGTGGAAAAAATTATGCCCCAATAAGTTTTATCACCAATGTACCTCAAAAAACGATTAAACATGCCAGCAAACGTTTTAAACATCCTTTTTTTAAAGAGTATGTATCTCTATTGATAAGCCTGATACCAGTCGCTTCTACTGCATTTAAGGCTTTATTACATTACTTCAGTATTAGCAGCATTTTCTTAGTCAAATTCCATTCCTTAGAAAATTACTTTACTGCACATACATTAATCAGCCTGATACCAGTCGCTTTCACTGCATTTAAGGCTTTACTTACATTACTTCGGTATCAGCAGTATTTTCTTAGTCAATTCCATTCCTTAGAAAAATATTTTACTGCACATACCTTAGTTGCAGGAGACCCCGCACGCCATTCCTTTTCTGAAGTTACCCCACTCCTCAGAATGTGTGAGAACAGCCAGTGGATCTTAGTTACTTCTGCTAAGATCATAGAAAACGCAGGCAGATTCTTCTTCCAAATACTGCCTGAGAAAAAACAGCACACTCCGGTGCCATTTAAAAATAACAAACTTTTGATTGAAGAATTAATTAAGTATAAAACACCACACTCCTCTCACGTCCTCCATCTATGTTGAGGGTTGCAAGAGAATGACTGGATATGACATGTGAGGGGAGGAGCTATGTAGCAGCTCTGCTGTGGGTGATCCTCTTGCAACTTCCTGTTGGGAAGGGAATATATCCCACAAGTAATGGATGATCCGTGGACTGGATACACTTAACAAGAGAAAACTAGGTTTATAACTTTTATATACTTTCCTTTAAGTTACTTAGAAATACATTTTAAAAGGCATGATACATAATTCATCTAAACATTTATAAATAACTGAAAAAAAATGTATAATTTTGAAAAGTATTACACTACCCCTACCCAGCTCCTTAATAAAGCCCACCTAGCTGCAAAGATATATAGATATTTATATATTAGGTTTACCTATAAAGAACACATAGAAAGTGTCATAATAAACAGCAGTTTTAAACAAGACCCCCAACAGATGTGTTTTAATTATCTATTTTTTATTTGCACACTTAAAGGGACACTGAACCCAATTTTTTTTCTTTTGTGATTCAGATAGAGCATGCAATTTTAAGCAACTTACTAATTTACTCTTATTATCAAATTTTCTTTATTCTCTTGGTATTTTTATTTGAAAAGCAAGAATGTAAGTTTAGATGCCGGCCCATTTTTTGGTGAACAGCCGGGGTTGTCCTTGCTGATTGGACAGCACCAATAAACAAGTGCTGTCCATGATTCTCAACCACAAATTGGCTGGCTCATTAGCTTAGATGCCTTCTTTTTCAAATAAAGATAGCAACAGAACGAAGAAAAATTGATAATAGGAGTAAATTAGAAAGTTGCTTAAAATTGCATGCTCTATCTGAATCATGAAAGAAAAAAATTGGGTTCAGTGTCCCTTTAAGTATTAGTCAAACCCATTTTTTTCCATACATCAAATGTGGTAGTTAGTGTAGAAGCCAGGAGTTTTTTGGTTTTTTTTTTTTTTTAATATAGGAGTATTCATTTTACACACAAAAAAAACCGTAATGCAAACTTTTGTTGCAGAGTAATTATTTGATGTTTTAACAGGCAGCTTTATTAACTGCTAATATCACAAGTTTGTCTTTAAACCCTGCACTGAGATTATTTGTGAAGCCAGAAAACTGAATATGTAATTTTGAGACATTTAAAGGAACAGTAAAATCAGAATTAAACTTTCAAGATTCAGATAAACCATACAATTTCAAAACAACTTTCCAATTTACCTTTATTGTCAATTTTGTTTCATTCTCTTGGTATCCTTTGTTGAAGCGGCAGCAATGAACTACTGGAAGCTAGCTGAATGCATCATCTTAGCCAATGGCAAAAGGCATACATGTGCATAATAATTACCGCCAATTACCAGCTAGCTTCCAGTAGTGCATTGCTGCTCCTGAGCCTACCTAAGTATGCTTTTCAACAAAATATCTGATGATGATATCTGGATCATGCATAGGATCAAAAGGAGGAACCTGCAACACTCTTAAGACTAAGTTAAACTGGAGCCTGCAACACCCTTAAGACTAACATAAGGTTCCAAGAAAGAGATGCCGGCTTGATCACCTAATTCTAATTAACGCCTGAACAAAACCTGAATGCCCGGCAACTTTGCAATCTTTTTATGATAAAAAAACTGAAGGGACAGAATCAGTCTTAAAGGAAGTGCAAAACACTAGGAATTCTAAAGCTGAAAATCTTTTCCATCACACCAAGCTTTCCATACCTTGTGGTATATCTTCCTAGTCACAGGCTTTCTAGATTGTATCAGAGAAACCAGTGTCTTAAAATCAGACGTTTAAACTCTAAGCTGTTAAAGGGACATTATACACTCATTTTTTCTTTGCATAAATGTTTGTAGATGATCTATTTATATAGCCCATAAAGTTTTTTTAAAAAATAAATGTATAGTTTTGCTTATTTTTAAATAACATTGCTCTGATTTTCAGACTCCTAACCAAGCCCCAAAGTTTTATGTGAATACCGTCAGCTACCTTCTCCAGCTTGCTCCTGTTTGTGTAAAGGGTCTTTTCATATGCAAAAGAAGGGGGAGGGGGGAGTGTCTTAATTGCCACTTACAGTGGGCTTTCCAGCTACCTTTTCAACAGAGCCAAACTGAGAGCTTCTAAGTAAGTTTTTAAACAGTTTTATACTGGATTTTTATATCAGTATCTGTGCATCTTATTCTTTATAGTAGTGTCTATTACATGCAGTTATATGAAAATGAGTGTATACTGTCCCTTTAAATATAGAGTGTTTTGATAGGCGGAGCTTGACCACGCTGGAAGATGGTCACACACTAGAAAGGCTCCTGCCTCTTATACTGATAAATAAGCTCTAAATAGCTTAAAAGCACTCTATAAAAACCCTCATTCTGAGATGACTGATCCAGCTTAACAGAACATCTTCACAACTGAAATATTTTAGCCCTAGGAACTTTGAGCTTTTTATAATTACCCCGCCACTCCTTAGCCTGCCTACAAATGGCGCCTATTTAGGAGAATACCCCTTCAAACCGCTCATCGCTCCCATAAGACTTTACCGGACCTCTCATACATCTTAAAGAAGCTTCCCGGCGAACTCAGGTACAACCCTAGACCCGTAAGCTCCAGCGCAAAGCATCGACCTGAACCGGAGATACAGCACTAACCTGGCTGTGGAACTGACGCAGCAACGCCACTCGGGTCCCGAAAACACTTTGGGCCGTCTCCGGCAACTCAAGCCTCCGGATCTTCCCTCTCAACAGGTCCGGCAGAGAAGCGTGCACAAAACAGTGGCCTTAGCACAGCTGTCTCCGTAACACCTCAGATAGCCTACAAGGCCTCACGAAGGGAGAACCGGAACGGGTAAGCTGTCTATATTCAGGCGCTCTGCCAAAGACTACACGCCATCTTCACACCACTAAAACAGAACGAGGCCTAAGCAAGACTCATAAAGAAAGGTATCACGGCCCTTACGGCATACACATTGTTAAAGGGACCCCCCCTTATTTACCTATTACTTTGCGGCCCGTGGCATACCACATTTTATTCTCTAAAGTTATCACAGGGCACAAATAAGGAATAAATGCATGAATAACAGGGCATTTAACAAGACCTGCGCATTAAACCTAAAAAGGAGAACTTTTGCTTAAATAAACATATACTTGCAGGGGTATGCCTATCAAAAAGAACAATAAAGCAGAAAAGATAACTGCCCCCAAGTCTATGAGCCATTACCTGAGACCCCTGGACCACACAAAAGAGGCCCCTGACATTATCATGGACAACCCTCAAGACCCTCCAGCACCCTCTATCCCATTTCACGCTGATTCTAACCCCCAATTCGTTACTAAAGACGACATTAATCATTTATCCTCTAAGGAGGACATCCAGGGGGTATTGACAGAAATGAGGAGCCTCTTTGGTGATCTCAGAAAGGACTTTTCCGCACTAGAAACTAGAGTCCTGAAGATTGAAAAGACCTCTCAAGACAACGCAAAACTAGGGGCGCAACATACTGTTGATCTCCAAAACCATGCTGACAACCTACAATTTTTGAATGATAAAATGGAAGATTTGGATAACCGGGGCCGCAGGAACAACTTGCGGTTCCGCGGGGTATCTGAAACAGTCCACCCACAGAGCATAGAAGGTTATTTACAAGCCTTATTTCGCATCATTAAAGACTCTCCTTCATCACCTGACATTCCCATAGAAAGGGCCCACAGGGCCCTCAGGCCTAAACCACCAAATAAAGCACCCCCGAGAGACATAATAGTCAGATTCTTGAGCTATAAAGATAAGGAAGACCTTCTTCAAGGAACCCGTAAGAAATCACCACTCACACATGCAGGCGAAGAAATCCAGGTTTTCTCTGACCTTTCTCCAGCGACCCTTCAAAAAAGAAGAGACTTAAACCATATCACATCTGTTTTACGAAACCACAGAATCCCATACAGATGGGGCTTCCCAGTCTCAATTATCGCTACCAACAATAACAAAACTTTCATCTTCAGGCCAGAGATGGACCACACTGAGTTTTTTGAAAACTTGGCCATTCCGGCTCCTACCACCAGAGAACCTCAACCAGGAAGACAACCTCAGCTCACCCGTCCTCCAATTGATCGCCCTGAAAGTGACTTATGAGGGTAAAGTACTGCTGGACTCTCTAAGCACAGGTTTATTGTCCTTTGTTTTTTCTCATTACTTTACTGAAAAATATCCTTTCTGAACTTATGAAAATGTTGTGATTGTTAACATGTTTTCATAAACGTTGCATATGTTTTTATACTCTTTATTTGCGTTAAGATGCAAGTTTTCCCCCGCCCTTTATAATCTAATATAAAATTTACAGGTGTTGTGACTAGCTCTTCAATCCGTAAATCAAAGACTTTTAACATTGAATTGATGATGGACACTTTATTTTTGATCCATTTAGGCTGACTCTTTCACCTAATCTGTTCTAAATATTGCAGCTCACAGCAGCCTGTTCACCCAGTTGTTTCCCTATCCCACTTTCTCTGTAAATATTTGCATATACCGCTGCATGTGCTCCCCCACGAGCTGAAATGTTTACATTTAAGAATTTTGCATAATTGTATGTATTGTCTTTAAAATTAATTGTCTTATCTGCATAGGACTGTTATAGACACTCTTTCTCCTCTGACACAGACAGGCTACTTTCATGCACAAAAAACAGTAACCAGAATGCACCTCGCCTTCCTAATTAAAAACAGTCTTTACAGCCGATACACGTAAACACACCAATTACCCACTAGCAAATAAGTACATATTACTAGAACACTATATAGGGCAACACCCTTGATGTACATACACTATTATCCACATAGTATGCAAATAAGGTATCATTCAGCAAACCCATATAGTCCCTTCCTAAACGATTCTATATCCTAACCAACTGCACACCTACTTAAAACCTGCTTTGTCAGACAGTCACCTTGAAAACGAGACCCCCCCCCTTAAATAAACCCATATCTTATGCAAAAGCCAAAAATGGCCCTGAAATATCTGGCTCCCTTATGACAATGATTTTTCCCTTTATATATAGGAGTTTTTCGAAATGACAACCACTACATTTGACTCAGCTGACTAATTGACAGACCTAGGGTATAAGACTTCGCTTCCTAATAGACTACATCTTTCCATTCTAACTGGACAGCTCTAACATAATGTTATGCTATAAGTATACTTTTTTCTTACTACAACTTACATCAGTAAAGGGGCTTTTCCCCTTACCAAAGCTTGTTGCACAGTTTTTTGTATATAGAATTTTCCTCCAGAGTGATCCATTTTTTGTGTTTACTCTGACCTCTAATACTATACCTTTCCCATAACACTTATTCTCCTACTCCCACCACCTTCACTTTCCCCTGCTATCTCATATCCCCCTTCTAGTAACCTTCCCCTACCCTAACTTCCCCCCCCCCCCTTCTTTTTTTTTTTTTTTTTTTTTTTTTTCTCTATCATGGATACGAGCCAAAAATCTAAAAGGTTTTTTGATCACTCGATCAATCTCACTACCATAAATGCTAAAGGATTGAATAACCCGGGTAAGCGCTCTATTGCGCTTAGAGAACTAAACAAGATTCAAAGCCACATAATCCTGTTGCAGGAAACACACTTTAAAAAAGGCAAGGAACCCAAATGGTACAACTCCCAATTTCCATTAGCTTTTTTTGCCTCTGGTCAAACCAAGAAAGGAGGAGTAGGTATCATTTTTCACAAAACAGTTCCTTTCAAAATGTCACATATTGAGAAAGACCCAAACGGCAGATACCTTATCCTTGTAGGTACATTATATGGTCACCAAATCACCTTAGCTTCAATATACTCTCCTAACCACGGCCAGGATATATTTTTCAAAAAGACCTTAGACCTCCTCATGGAACTTTCTAGAGGTATCACCTATTTAGGTGGAGACTTCAATATTGTCGCAGACCCCGTAATTGACACATCACGTGGGGTTTCCTGCACCCCTCCCTCTACAATCACACAAGTAAACGACGCACTTCAAAAACTAACACTACATGACATCTGGCGTACCCTACACCCAACTTCCAAAGATTACTCTTTCTACTCAGCCCCACACAATAGTTACTCCAGGATTGACTACATTTACACAGACTCCTGTGGACTCTCTCTCACCCACCACTCTAACATTGATCATATCACCTGGTCAGACCATGCCCCGGTCTCTTGCTCAATACTGTGGCCAGACATACCATTCATGCAAAAAACATGGAGAATGGATGACTCTATCTTAGACAACCCTTTAATTTATAAAGACATACTTAAAACGATGTCAGAATACTTTGAGATTAATGCTAACCCTCCCTCTTCACGCGCCATTATTTGGGAAGCCCACAAAAGTGTTGTTAGAGGTGCTATGATCAAACATAAGGCCTTCCTTAACAGACAATATAGAACCACATACAATGACTTACAAACTAAATATAGAGTGTTTAGATGTTGATGGAAGAAAGGACCTAGTGACAGAAGATCCTCCCTAGAGGAAGAATCCAAGGAGAACTGGACATCTGAGCCAGAGCCATGTGTCAAGTCCTGCAGGGCTAAGCTGGAACAATCAAAATTACAGATGCATGTTCCTGCTTTATCCGAGCTATCTCTCTGTATAGCCAAACAAATGGTCAAAAGATCTAAACTAGACGGAAAGCGCAGAGAACTACTAAAGCTTCTATGAGCTCCACTTGTGGATCCCAAGACCTGGCACACTATTTGGGAAATTAGGGATTTAAAAGAAAAACTATAAAAATGATAACTGGGAAAACTCTGCTGTCTCACTTTTTGAATGAACATCTCTTAATTTGTGGGGTACTACTTTCATATAAAAGGAACTACAAGCCCTCCCCCCCACACCAAGATAAATGATATACGATATATGATATACGATATATGATATTCTTGTTTGAGGTGAGGCAACTATGTAGACCATTGAAGATAGCTTTGAGATACAGAACAATGAATGGAAAACCTAACCCAGAGAGAACAGCCTTAGCCGCATGAAAAACTAGGTAAAGGACTTCACATTACAAGGCAGCCATCTCAGAACTCTGAGCGCTCAAGCAATAGCCAGTAGAGAAGAAAAAAATCTTAATGTCAACTCCATGCATAAGCCCAAACGGAGTCTTCTGCAAAACTTAGAATAAGATGAAAACTCCAAAGAGGAGCACTAGATCTAAACACAGGCCTGATCTAGTCAAAGCCTGAACAAGACTGAACATCTGAAAGCTCTGTGAGCCTTTCGAGAAGTAAAACAGATAGGGTTGAAATCTTTCCCATAAGGGAGCAAACAGAAGGCCCTTCCCCAGAGTATCTTGGAGAAAGGAAAGGATCCTGGAAAACCTGGCCTTATGCCAGGAGAATCCCCGCTCAACATACTAGAAGAAATAGGTCATGCACCCCTTATGATAGATGCAACTATACACCTCTCTTGGCTAAGACTAAGCGTTCAATTCCACACAGTCAGCCTCAGAGAGTCCAGGTTGTGATGAACACAGGAAGCCTGCTCCAGCAGATCCCTGTAATAAGGCCCATGAAGGCGAAGCCCCTAAAATGCAACAACTCTAGATATGAACGGAGCAAAACGTCTCACTGACGCCTGCTAGGATCGACTATCCACCACAAAGTGTAACATGGTCAAAGAGAAGAAGGTTAAAAGAAACCTCTAAGGAATGCTAGATGTCCCGTATATTCAGGATGAAAAGGCCGGAGCCCCACCTGGGTTCAAACCCACCTTCTGCTACGGAAGCGGTGGAGCTAAAACTGAAGCCTTGAAAGCCAGATCGGCTTCCCCAACAGACACATACATTCGAGCAGGGAATGATTGTAGGGGACATCCAAACCTGAAGAGTACGCTCATAGAGAGGGTCGCTGGCAATCAGCCGACGTGGGCTTCCACCCACCAAACACGAGATTTCCCCCCCCCGTTTAGCAGGAGGAACTGTCCTTCAAAAAAAGGTCTCCCCACTATGAGGTCTCAACTGGTACGAACCCAGAAGACCAAATCCTCCAAGCAGAATGCTCGCTGAGGAACCAAAGGAATAATCGGAAGGAAACTCCCAACCCACTGACCTCCCTGGGACACTCTCTCCCCACAGACAAGGAAGAAACAAGGTCAAAACCGATTTCTGAGAACAGGGAGATCTGAACGGAGCACTGGGAATTTATTTCCCCCACCAGTATTCTATGTAAGTCTGTTAAGACAGATCACCAAAACCATGCCAAAGTCACGGCATCGGCTGTGTATCACTCTCCACCCCCGCATCAACAAAGACCAGAAGGGGGCTGGAGGGCAAAACCCGATGGTAAATTCGCAAGATCTCAGGATTAAAAGAAAGCTGCCACAGCAAGATTCAACGCTAAGCCTTCAGCTTGCTAGGCAGGGTAGATAAAAATCCCTGTCCATAAGACAAAACAGCATCCAGACCCACCCTGGTGTCGACACCAGCAACTCAGGTCTAGATCCAACTCTTAGGATCGAAAAGACACGAGAAATTCCTAAAAGTCTATTAGCAGGCAAAGGTAAGAAAACCAGAAAAGCCAAGACCCGGAAACCACCGTAAATTCTGGAAGTAGGATACTGCCACCTTAAACCTCAGATCTCAAAAAGGATCAGAACAAGGTTTACTGAAAGATACCTAAGATCCCTAAGGTTCCTGAGGATGAAACAGGAAAGCCCTTCTTCTGAACAAAAGAAGGGAGAACCTTACATTCTCTAACGAAAAGCAGAACTGATGAGCTCTGCTTAAATATCATAGACTCCAATTAAGAAGGGAAGACCCTCCCCCTATTAGGGCATGCACCAACAGTGGAAGAAAATATCCCGCAGTGTGATAGATACCAGGACAATGACTCCAAGGTCCCTCTACTTCTCTTGACAAGACAATTGCCCAGAAAAGAAGCCTAGTTCTGGTCCCTAGGACCCATAGATTTATAGGATCCAGTATCAAGCACCCATCCCAGATAATACCTAAACAGGTCCAGCCTGTTAACTCAGATAGATAGGCCTGCTGTACCTGGACCGGAATCTAGAAGAAAAAACTCCTCCTGAGTAGAAAGAAGGAACAGACCTAACTAGTATCCACAACCTGTCATGACTGTCATCTAGGATACGATGCATCTTCCAGAACACTCCCGGGCTAAAACGAAACTTAAGTTCCATCAAAGCTAGAACAACTGAATAATCAAATTTAAGAAATTAAGCTCAGAGGCTTAACATTTTCCTCTAAAATGTCCGGGGAACTATCACCCCGAGCAAAAATCTATAAGCTTCCACCGGAAGTCTCCAACAATCTCAAAAATCCCATGTGACGAAACGTCTTTCTAAGAAGAGTTTCTAAAATAATCCAGAGGTTAAAAAAAAACAACAAAAAAAAATATAATTTATGCTTACCTGATAAATTCATTTCTCCTGTAGTGTAGTCAGTCCACGGGTCATCCATTACTTATGGGATTATATCTCCTCCCTAACAGGAAGTGCAAGAGGATCACCCAAGCAGAGCTGCTATATAGCTCCTCCCCTCTACGTCATACCCAGTCATTCGACCGAAACCAAACGAGAAAGGAGAAAACTATAGGGTGCAGTGGTGACTGGAGTTTAATTTAAAATTTAGACCTGCCGTAAAAAACAGGGCGGGCCGTGGACTGACTACACTACAGGAGAAATGAATTTATCAGGTAAGCATAAATTATATTTTCTCCTGTAAAGTGTAGTCAGTCCACGGGTCATCCATTACTTATGGGATACCAATACCAAAGCTAAAAGTACACGGATGACGGGAGGGACAGGCAGGATCTTTACATGGAAGGAACCACTGCCTGTAGAACCTTTCTCCCAAAAACAGCCTCCGAAGAAGCAAAAGTGTCAAATTTGTAAAATTTTGAAAAAGTGTGAAGTGAAGACCAAGTTGCAGCCTTGCAAATCTGTTCAACAGAGGCCTCATTCTTAAAGGCCCAAGTGGAAGCCACAGCTCTAGTAGAATGAGCTGTAATCCTTTCAGGAGGCTGCTGTCCAGCAGTCTCATAGGCTAAACGTATTATGCTACGAAGCCAAAAAGAGAGAGAGGTAGCCAAAGCTTTTTGACCTCTCCTCTGTCCAGAATAAACGACAAACAGGGAACAAGTTTGACGAAAATCTTTAGTTGCCTGCAAATAAAATTTCAGGGCACGGACGACGTCCAGATTGTGCAGAAGTCGTTCCTTCTTTGAAGAAGGGTTAGGGCACAATGATGGAACAACAATCTCTTGATTGATATTCTTGTTAGTGACTACCTTAGGTAAGAACCCAGGTTTAGTACGCAGAACTACCTTATCTGAATGAAAAATCAGATAAGGAGAATCACAATGTAAGGCCGATAACTCAGAGACTCTTCGAGCCGAGGAAATAGCCATTAAAAACAGAACTTTCCAAGATAACAGCTTGATATCAATGGAATGAAGGGGTTCAAACGGAACACCTTGCAGAACGTTAAGAACTAAGTTTAAGCTCCACGGCGGAGCAACAGTCTTAAACACAGGCTTAATCCTAGCCAAAGCCTGACAAAAAGCCTGAACGTCTGCCAGACGTTTGTGTAAAAGGATAGACAGAGCTGAGATCTGTCCCTTTAACGAACTAGCAGATAAACCCTTTTCTAAACCTTCTTGTAGAAAAGACAATATCCTAGGAATCCTAACCTTACTCCATGAGTAACTCTTGGATTCGCACCAATATAAGTATTTACGCCATATTTTATGGTAAATTTTCCTGGTAACAGGTTTCCTAGCCTGTATTAAGGTATCAATCACTGACTCCGAGAATCCCCGCTTTGATAGAATCAAGCGTTCAATCTCCATGCAGTCAGCCTCAGAGAAATTAGATTTGGATGTTTGAAAGGACCCTGAATCAGAAGGTCCTGTCTCAGAGGCAGAGACCATGGTGGACAGGACGACATGTCCACTAGATCTGCATACCAGGTCCTGCGTGGCCACGCAGGCGCTATTAGAATCATTGATGCTCTCTCCTGTTTGATCCTGGCAATCAATCGAGGAAGCATCGGGAAGGGTGGAAACACATAAGCCATGTTGAAGACCCAAGGTGCTGTCAGAGCATCTATCAGTACCGCTCCCGGGTCCCTGGACCTGGATCCGTAACAAGGAAGCTTGGCGTTCTGGCGAGACGCCATGAGATCCAGATCTAGTTTGCCCCAATGATGAAGCAGTTGGGCAAACACCTCCGGATGAAGTTCCCACTCCCCCGGATGAAAAGTCTGGCGACTTAGAAAATCCGCCTCCCAGTTCTCCACGCCTGGGATGTGGATCGCTGACAGGTGGCAAGAGTGAGACTCTGCCCAGCGAATTATCTTTGAGACTTCCATCATCGCTAGGGAACTCCTTGTTCCTCCTTGATGGTTGATGTAAGCCACAGTCGTGATGTTGTCCGACTGAAACCTGATGAACCTCAGAGTTGCTATCTGAGGCCAAGCCAGAAGAGCATTGAGAACTGCTCTTAATTCCAGAATGTTTATTGGAAGGAGTCTCTCCTCCTGAGTCCATGATCCCTGAGCCTTCAGGGAATTTCAGACTGCGCCCCAACCTAGAAGGCTGGCGTCTGTTGTTACAATCATCCAATCTGGCCTGCGGAAGGGCATCCCCTTGGACAGATGTGGCCGAGAAAGCCACCATAGAAGAGAATCTCTGGTCTCTTGATCCAGATTTAGCAGAGGGGACAAATCTGAGTAATCCCCATTCCAATGACTTAGCATGCACAATTGCAGCGGTCTGAGATGCAGGCGCGCAAAAGGTACTGTGTCCATTGCCGCTACCATTAAGCCGATTACCTCCATGCACTGAGCCACTGACGGGTGTTGAATGGAATGAAGGACACGGCAAGCATTTAGAAGTTTTGATAACCTGTCCTCCGTCAGGTAAATTTTCATTTCTACAGAATCTATAAGAGTCCCTAAGAAGGGAACTCTTGTGAGTGGCAATAGAGAACTCTTTTCTACGTTCACCTTCCACCCATGCGACCTTAGAAATGCCAGAACTAACTCTGTATGAGACTTGGCAGTTTGGAAACTTGACGCTTGTATTAGAATGTCGTCTAGGTACGGAGCTACCGCTATGCCTCGCGGTCTTAGTACCGCCAGAAGAGAGCCCAGAACCTTTGTAAAGATTCTTGGAGCCGTAGCTAACCCGAAGGGAAGAGCTACAAACTGGTAATGCCTGTTTAGGAAGGCAAACCTTAGATACCGGTAATGATCCTTGTGAATCGGTATGTGAAGGTAGGCATCCTTTAAATCCACTGTGGTCATGTACTGACCCTCTTGGATCATGGGTAGGATAGTTCGAATAGTTTCCATTTTGAACGATGGAACTCTTAGGAATTTGTTTAGGATCTTTAAGTCCAAGATTGGTCTGAAGGTTCCCTCTTTTTTGGGAACCACAAACAGATTTGAATAAAACCCTTGTCCGTGTTCCGACCGCGGAACTGGGTGGATCACTCCCATTAGTAAGAGGTCTTGTACACAGCGTAGAAACGCTTCTTTCTTTATCTGGTTTGCTGACAACCTTGAAAGATGAAATCTCCCTTGTGGAGGAGAAGCTTTGAAGTCCAGAAGATATCCCTGAGATATGATCTCCAACGCCCAGGGATCCTGGACATCTCTTGCCCAAGCCTGGGCGAAGAGAGAAAGTCTGCCCCCCACTAGATCCGTTTCCGGATCGGGGGCCCTCACTTCATGCTGTCTTAGGGGCAGCAGCAGGTTTTCTGGCCTGCTTGCCCTTGTTCCAGGACTGGTTAGGTTTCCAGCCCTGTCTGTAGCGAGCAACAGTTCCTTCCTGTCTTGGAGCGGAGGAAGTTGATGCTGCTCCTGCCTTGAAGTTACGAAAGGCACGAAAATTAGACTGTTTAGCCCTTGGTTTGGCCCTGTCTTGAGGCAGGGCATGGCCCTTACCTCCAGTAATGTCAGCGATAATTTCTTTCAAACCGGGCCCGAATAATGTCTGCCCTTTGAAAGGAATATTAAGCAATTTAGATTTAGAAGTCACATCAGCTGACCAGGATTTAAGCCACAACGCTCTACGTGCTTGAATGGCGAATCCGGAGTTTTTAGCCGTAAGTTTGGTTAAGTGTACTACGGCATCAGAAATAAATGAATTAGCTAGCTTAAGGACTTTAAGCTTGTTTATAATCTCATCCAATGGAGCTGTGCTAAGGGTCTCTTCCAGAGACTCAAACCAGAATGCCGCCGCAGCCGTGACAGGCGCAATGCATGCAAGGGGTTGTAATATAAAACCTTGCTGAACAAACATTTTCTTAAGGTAACCCTCTAACTTTTTATCCATTGGATCTGAAAAAGCACAGCTATCCTCCACCGGGATAGTGGTGCGCTTAGCCAAAGTAGAAACTGCTCCCTCCACCTTAGGGACCGTCTGCCATAAGTCCCGTATGGTGGCGTCTATTGGAAACATTTTTCTAAATATAGGAGGGGGAGAAAAAGGCACACCGGGTCTATCCCACTCCTTGTTAACAATTTCTGTAAGCCTTTTAGGTATAGGAAAAACGTCAGTACACGCCGGTACCGCAAAATATTTATCCAGCCTACATACTTTCTCTGGAATTGCAACCGTGTTACAATCATTCAGAGCCGCTAATACCTCCCCTAGTAATACACGGAGGTTCTCAAGCTTAAATTTAAAATTTGAAATGTCTGAGTCCAGTTTACTTTGATCAGATCCTTCACCCACAGAATGAAGCTCTCCGTCCTCATGTTCTGCAAATTGTGACGCAGTATCAGACATGGCTCTATTATTATTATCAGCGCACTCTGTTCTTACCCCAGAGTGATCGCGTTTACCCCTAAATTCTGGCAATTTAGATAGTACTTCAGTCATAACATTAGCCATGTCTTGCAAAGTGATTTGTATGGGCCGCCCTGATGTACTTGGCGCCACAATATCACGCACCTCCTGAGCGGGAGGCGAAGGTACTGACACGTGAGGAGAGTTAGTCGGCATAACTTCCCCCTCGTTGTCTGGTGATAATTTCTTTACATGTAAAGATTGACTTTTATTTAAAGTAACATCAATGCAATTAGTACACAAATTTCTATTGGGCTCCACATTGGCCTTTAAACATAGTGAACAAAGAGATTCATCTGTGTCAGACATGTTTAAACAGACTAGCAATGAGACTAGCAAGCTTGGAAATACTTTTCTAAATAAATTTACAAGCAATATAAAAAACGCTACTGTGCCTTTAAGAAGCACAAAAAAACTGTCACAGTTGAAATAACAATGAACCAAAATAGTTATAGCAACCAATTTTTCACAGTAAATGTATTAAGTTAGCAAAGGATTGCACCCACCAGCAAATGGATGATTAACCCCTTAATACCCAAAAACGGATAACAAATTAATAATTAACGTTTTTATCACAGTCAAAACACACTGTCACAGGTCTACTGTGAGTGATTACCTCCCTCAAAACTAGTTTTGGAGACCCCTGGGCTCTGTAGAGACGTCCTGGATCATGGAGGAAGAAATAGGAAGACTGTGACTAAATTTTTACTGTGCAATAAAGCGCTAAAATAGGCCCCTCTCACTCATATTACAACAGTGGGGAAGCTCAGTAAACTGTTTTTATTCAGAAACAAACGACAGCCATATGGTAAAAATCATGCCCATAAAGTTTTATCACCAAGTACCTCAGAAAAAACGATTAACATGCCAGTAAACGTTTTAAAAATGAAAATTATGAAGTGTTATTAATAAGCCTGCTGCTAGTCGCTTTCACTGCAGTGCAGGCTCAAATATTACTTTAATATAGACAGTATTTTCTTAGTGAAATTCCATTCCCCAGAAATACCTCAGAGTATACATACATACATATCAGCCTGATACCAGTCGCTACTACTGCATTTAAGGCTGCACTTACATTACATCGGTATTAGCAGTATTTTCTCAGTCAATTCAATTCCTTAGAAAATAATTTACTGCACATATCTCCTTGCAGGTGGGCCCTGCCTGCTATTCCCTGTTCTGAAGTTACCTCACTCCTCAGAATGGCCGAGAACAGCAAGTGGATCTTAGTTACGACCGCTAAGATCATAGACAAACTCAGGTAGATTCTTCTTCTAATGCTGCCTGAGAAGAAACAACACACTCCGGTGCCGTTTAAAATAACAAACTTTTGATTGAAGAAATAAAAACTAAGTTTAACACACCACAGTCCTCTCACACGTCCTATCTATTAGTTAGGTGCAAGAGAATGACTGGGTATGACGTAGAGGGGAGGAGCTATATAGCAGCTCTGCTTGGGTGATCCTCTTGCACTTCCTGTTAGGGAGGAGATATAATCCCATAAGTAATGGATGACCCGTGGACTGACTACACTTAACAGGAGAAAACTATCCAAACGGAATAGCAAAGAAAAAGGCAAGTGCCCAGTGATAAGCTGAAAAGGAGTGTGAAAACAAAAACAGGTCCTGAGATTCAACTGACGAAGCAGTACTGGAAACCTCTAAAATCGTCAAAACATCTCTCAGAAGTAAACGCAGGCGTGCCAATTTAAATCTAAAATGCTAAGCCCTCCGCAGTCGGAGGACCCAAGTCAGCAGACTCTGACTCTGGAGGTTCTTCCTCTGAAGCCTCAGAGGGAACCGCAACCCCAGAGGACTGATCGGACACCAATTGTCCTTGGGCAGAAGAGCCGGATTAAACCCTCGCTTGCGCGTAGCAGGAATAGGTAACCTTGCTAAGGCCGTAGAGATGGCCATGCGGAACTGCGTAGAAACCTCTGGTGAAAACAAACCCCTTACAGGCAGAGGATTGGAACTTGGAAAAACTGCATATGTAGGAACAGAATCAAGGGAACACACCTCACTGGACGAAGAGTCCTTAGAGGCAGATGACTCAGTAGTCTCTAACCTCTCAACATTGGCTGATGAGAACACTCTATTGCGGCATACGGAACATAATTGAGAGGGCTGGATTACCCGGGCCTCCTCACAATATACACAGGTATCGTAATTCTGTATCGGAGGGATCTCCCTCTAAATTATCGGAATCCTCCATAACTCGTCTATATCAAATTAGAGAAAGGAAAAACAACTGGCATCTTATACCCCAATGGCTGGGGCACTCACCACCTCCTATGACCCAGACATATAGAGAATCTCCTCTCTGCAGACACCTGGTCAGGAATCAGAAGCGGTGAAAAAAAACGTGACCATTCCCGGTCACATGGTGCTCATGCAGGACTTGCCCCTGCTAAAGAAAAAGTGCGCCAGCATAATATGAAGAAAACTGCGCATCACTCAAAATGAAAATAACCTGTTCGTTCCGTACTGTTCAATAATCCCCCTCAGGAGATATTAACCCTTGATTTCATAAAGATAAAGGAGTCCCACTGTGACCCTGTCTTCTATCGTTAACATGTGTGTAAAATAATTAAACAATCTTACCGGAATCTATGCCGTGGAACAGTGACACGGGCCTTCAAGTTTGACAGATTGTAGCAGTGCTTCTGACATGGACTTGAGTGAAAAAAGCAGGCAGCGAAACTCGTCAACGCCGATTGCTTAAGGAGCTGTTAATATGAGTTTGGATGGATTCGCAGAAAGACTCTCCCTGCATCTCCAGACTCTTAGTTTCGTCAATGCTCTCACTGAGAGGCTGACAAGACTACTTAAAACTCCAGTCCCATTGCGAAGGGTACTACCCTCTATAAGGAACTACTCTGAAATCTTCTGACACTTATTTGTCAACCTCCTGTGACAAAAGGCAAAGAATGACTGGGGGATGAGAGAAGTGGGGGAGGTATTTAAGCCTTTGGCTGGGGTGTCTTTGCCTCCTCTTGGTGGCTAGGTTCTGTATTTCCCACAAGTAAGGAATGAAGCCGTGGACTCTCCTCATATTAAAAAGGAAATAAAGAACTTTTCTTAAGGGAAGTAAAAACTGCCTAAATTGGGGAAGATCCTGTCTAGAACAGGAATTTTACTTTCACCAATGTATTCAAATAGCCTTGTGCTCTCCAGCTTACTTACTGGTCGTTTACTGAGGTCCCAGTTGTGTATTATCCTGGAAGGGATGATAGACTCTTCATCCTTGTGACACAGCTCACAGTAATACAATCCTGAATAGCCACAAAGTTTGGCTTTCCCAAAATGAAATCCAATCTGTTTAGAACAACCTAACAAGTAAAAAAGAGAAACAAAGTGCTGAAAAAAATGCAAAAAAATATAAAATCACTATGTTTTATCCTATGTATATTTCCAGCATCTATTAGTATAACCAAATACCCCCTTTTATTGTTTTCTAAATCACAGATGCACATAAAATGAGTTTCAGAGTTCATTCACATGGCCATGCATGCCTGGTGTAAGGGCAGAATCCAATTAAAAACAAACGATAGCAGTGTAACTGGGCAGCACACAGTAGAAAGTTACAGGAAAGTATTTACAATGTGGAGTTAAAGTGATGGTAAACTCTGTGTCCCATCCTGCTCTTAGCTAATTTTATGTGTCCCATTAACCTCACATATAAACTTTCACTTTATAAAGTGTACTAGAAATATCTAGCAATTTTACCTTATGTTTTGCATGATTATGAGCCCCCTCCAGCCCCCACAGTCGCATACATTTTTTATTTCAGGCGCATCCAATTAGTAGGTGAGTCGCTAGACAGGCTTATTTCTATGTACACTGTACACGCATGCGCATTAGGGCTCATTTCTTCCTGCAGCTCGCCCAATCAGGAGCATTTGATTTTGTCACTCTGTTCACTTGGCATACGTCACTGACAGCCTTGTGCATGCACTATTTATTTATTTTTTTCAATTTTTATTTATATCCAACAGTGCAAACATATACAAGACATGTTATTCTACCATACAAGGTAGGAGTAAAACATAAGTATATTGAACAGGATACAAAGTAAGATATTCAAGGATCCAACAAGGCCTTATCCATACAATAATCATATACTGATTCAGATCCTGATTATGACCTGTTAACATTTTTCCTAAATGTCTACACCGTTGGGGTTTTTCTTTTTATTTATTTGTGAAACATTTTTCTCGAAAAGTTATGAGTCCCATAGATTCAACATGTTATTATTATAAAACATTATATTCTATGCTTGTCCGTGAACATAGGGTTAACAACATTTAGACATCCTAAGGGAACTACAGTACAGGACAGGAAGGGAATTAACTTGGAATAATAAAGAATCCATAGGACTACTCATGGATTATGTAATTTACCAAACCAGATAAGGTAAATAATGACAGCACTATGCTATAATATAAGAGTTACTAAGAAAAAATTAGGGTTACAGTATAGTTCTCGGTATTAACATCTGGTAGTTCATAACATATAAGCTGTAATATTCAGAATTTTAAACTCAACTTATAGGTGGTACCAATAAAGGAACAAGAGTTACTATTAGAAGAATAAGAGATTAATTAAAGGTGCGGTATAAGCAAGATAAACCGCTTATTTCGTCCACCCTAACTAGGGGGCACATTATAAGGGATGGGGGGGGTGGCTAAATATGTTCAATAGCATGAACTAAAAGCCATGCGTCTATGCAACACATGGTAAACATATAATAAGAATAGAGTGCTGACATTAAAAAATATGTACATCTAAAGAACAAGGCTTTAAACCTAAGATCACTCATGTGTAGGGTCAAGCTAGATTTTGTGGAATTATTAAGAGGGACTACATAAAGCTGTATTTGTTGCAAAGATAATATCTGTATGGGCATTGCACTCAAGCTTGGTCGTAAAACAATAAGAGATATAATGGTTCACCCCAACCGCTGGAGACCTCTTACGGGCCTTAAACATCTAATGTGGTATTATGATACTGGGGGAACAAAGCTAATAACATAAAAAATGAAAATTATACTTGTGGTGTGCTACAATGTAAACCTCAACATGTATATATAAGTGCCATTGGATAAAGAATGAACTCACCTTGAATGTATTGACTACAAATTAAAATATTAAAGACTAACGGCTTGGCTTTAATTAGATAGGAGTGAGATAAAAGCATTTAGTGTTATTTATGCGTACATCTGGCTACATGCCAAATGTAATGCCGACAATTGGATAAAGCAAGTATCCCTAAATAGGGACAACCTGAAGATATATTATATTACCATACCTATTTCCACACTGATAAGTGTAATATAGCCTGGCCTGTACTAGCACAAGGAAAAATATAGATGTAGCTATGCTGTTTTAAAGAGAAAGAAAATTATATTTCTTCTTTTCTCATATATCTCACCTACTGGGTATGGGCCCTATACCCAGCAATAGTGTATCTAATCTACTAGCAGGCATCTATGATTAAAGGAGAGGAAAATATAGTAAACTTCATGGGTTTTAAACAATAGTAAATGATAGTATACCACAAACAACACCAAGCTATTTAAGGGGCACAGATAGGTAAATACAGTTACCCCAGTGGCATATTGGGGACAAAAAAATTATGGTGACAAGCCTTATCTAAAACTCCTCCACATTTCTATAACTAGGACATTATAAATAGTGTGATGGACACTCTCCATGTAGGATGTAAATATCAAGTGAGAGAAAAGCAATCTATAATAAATACCAGATGCCAATTCCAGATGTCCAAGGAGTATTTCTAAAGTTTCCATTGATGCCTTAAGTCAATGCTTATCAAACATACTTGTAGGAACAATTGACCAAGGCAGTTAAATCACATAAATTTGCCGTATAGCTAAGGTTATAACTGAGCTTTGACTCCCCTCTAGTGGCTGTAAATGGCCATTACATCTTCTACCAGGAAACTTTATTGTGAGTCTAACACGCAACACAGATATAGATAGCATACCTATAAGCCGATTAAACAGTGCAGTTGTAAAGTGTATAACATAAAATCAAACAGTTGGGCATAATTAGGCACATCCTATAACACATATCCTTATTTATAAAGAAACAACCAAGATCAAAATGACTAACCCGTACTAGCTAGGGAACTAATGCATCCAACATTGCCGCTATCATAAAAAGTTCCCAGTATGGAGAGATATCTGCCACTTAAATATTTTAACTTTGCTCACTTTGAACATGTTTAATGATAAGAACATAAAGCTTAATGCAGGTCACTTGGAGTATATGTACATTTCAGAGTATGTGACAAAATATAGAAATATACACATAACCAACTTATCCATCTGTATCAAGTCTTATTGTAGCTATACTGCCCAGAAAGACCTGTAAATCATATGTCATCCCAGCTCCAAGCCACCTTAATAGAGAAGAGGAGCTGGTACTGGGTATATGAACATGGTGGTCTGCCATGTCTCAACATTCAGTTTAGCCTACCCCAGCTCTAATGTCCTCAAAGATCTCGATATTAATGCAGCTAGCTTGAGAGAAGTTAATGAACAGTTTTCTCAGGAGGCAGTTGTTCCCATACAGGATGGAAGGAGAAACAGAATAACGGCCAAACAATAGTATGCCCCCATCCTCTGGGAATTTGTATTGCTCAGACATCAAGTATAGCCGACAAACCCATACACTGGTGGCAGATAATCCGATGTGAGAGATGTTTCTCCAGTAGTTAGAGACCGTCTGCGAGTTAATTTGAGGGTAGGTAGAGATCAAAGCATGCTTTTTACTTTTGATAGGTTTCTTCTTGCTGTCTTTCTGCTCCGACTGAGATCCAAAGCTCTTCGTGACTAAAGTGGCTGGCTTTGAGGTAGGATACAGGATTCTGTAATTTGGCTGGTCAGATAAGCTAAATTGCTCCCTGCAAGCTGGCTGTGAATCATCTAGGAGTTGAAGGTATGTGAGAGGGGCTGTAGTGCCCAGGTTTCCTTGACACACAGGCTGAGCTTTCGCTGTCCCCCTCTCCTCTAAATAGTTGCCCATTACATTCGCCCCTTGCTCAGTAGGAGAGGTTACCATCTCTGTGACAATTTCTGAGATAGTTGCGGTCTTGCTAGTAACAGTTCCATCTTGCTGTTGTGTCGCACTATAGCTAGTTCCCCAGGCTGCCGCCAGTGCTCTTTCAAGCTTTGAGAAGTGCGCCATAAGTGTATCGCCGAACGCTTCCATAAGATTACATTCTTTAGGCTCCATTATGTAGATGCGTGATGTAGTCACCACTGTATAGATAGATGGCTAACGTGTCAGTGTAGTCTCTCTATCTAATATTGGTAATGTGTTACTGCTTTGTAACCCGGTTTTCCAGGGGGGATTGCGTGTAGTAGCCGTCTCTCCACAAATCATATACAACGTTAGAGACCAAGTAGGCTAGATTACATTGAGGAGGCCTAAGTTGAGAAAAATGGCGACTTCCACTTTGCGTAGCAAACCAGGTTTTCCTGCAGACTTCTTAAATTAAGCCTTGATATTTCTGTAGTATACAGGAATCTGGTGTGGGCTTAGGCGACCATTCAGTTGAGATAAGATAAAGTCAGTTTCTGAATTGACATGTACATTTGCTATGCAGAGTCAGGACGTAGGTTATAGACGTGATCCCCAAAGCACCATCATGAATCATTGCCAATCAAAGGATTATTTGAGATCATAGGCATATTGGAGCTTAATTGAAGCCTGAATATAGCAATTAATTCCCAATAATAGGTTTTGGGTTCAGGAGCTCAGGATGAACACGTCTTGCCTCCTCTGCTGCTGGCTCCGCCCCCTCGTGCATGCACTATTTTTAATCCCTGTTGGGAGCGCGCAGAGGCTCTGACGTGTAGAGCAGATGGGACCGCAATACACGTCACTTCAGTGCTTTGTGAAAACTCAAAGGGGGCGGAGCAAACATGCCTTATGTGAACATTTGGGGGCGAAAAACTAAGCAGAAATTATAATTTTTTTCTTCTGCAGTTACAATATTTAATGTGGAAACATTCAATATATGCAGTGTTTACCATCACTTTAACAAGCAGATATATGCAAATGAATCAGTGTTTGAATGTAGTTGCCTCACAAAACACAAAAACATAATTTATGTAAAAACTTACCTGATAAATTCATTTCTTTCATTTTGGCAAGAGTCCATGAGTTAGTGACGTATGGGCTATACAATCCTACCAGGAGCGGCAAAGTTTCCCAAACCTCAAAATACCTATAAATACACCCCTCCCCACACCCACAATTCAGTTTAACGAATAGCCAAGTAGTGGGGTGATAAAATAAGGAGTAAAAAAGCATACAAAAAGAGGAACTGGAAATATAATTGTGCTTTTATTAAAAAATCATAACCACCATAAAAAGGAGGGCCTCATTGGACTCTTGCCAATATGAAAGAAACAAAATTTATGCTTACCTGATAAATTTATTTCTCTTGTGGTGTATCCAGTCCACGGGTTCATCCATTACTTGTGGGATATTCTCCTTCCCAACAGGAAGCTGCAAGAGGACACCCACAGCAGAGCTGTCTATATAGCTCCTCCCCTAACTGCCACCCCTAGTCATTCGACCGAAGACAAGCAAGAAAAAAGGAGAAACTATAGGGTGCAGTGGTGACTGTAGTTTAAAAATAAAAAACACCTGCCTTAAAATGACAGGGCGGGCCGTGGGCTGGATACACCACAAGAGAAATAAATTTATCAGGTAAGCATAAATTTTGTTTTCTCTTGTAAAGGTGTATCCAGTCCACAGGTTCATCCATTACTTGCTTTAGGACACGGATGAAGGGAGGGACAAGGCAGGCCCTTAAAAACGGAAGGCACCACCAAAAATAGCCTCCGAAGAAGCAAAAGTATTGAATTTGTAGAATTTAGAAAAAGTATGCAGCCAAGACCAAGTCGCCGCCTTACAAATCTGTTCAACAGAGGCCTCATTTTTAAAAGCCCATGTGGAAGCTACCGCTCTAGTGGAATGAGCTGTAATTCTTTCAGGAGGCTGCTGGCCAGCAGTCTCATAAGCTAAGCGTATTATACTTCTTAGCCAAAAAGAAAGAGAAGTTGCCGAAGCCTTTTGGCCTCTCCTCTGTCCAGAGTAGACAACAAACAAAGCAGATGTTTGACGAAAATCCTTCGTAGCTTGTAAATAAAACTTTAAAGCACGAACCACATCAAGATTGTGTAAAATACGTTCCTTCTTTGAGGAAGGAATAGGACATAATGAAGGAACAACAATCTTCTGATTGATGTTCTTATTAGATACTACCTTAGGAAGAAACCCAGGTTTGGTACGCAAAACTACCTTATCTGCATGGAAAATCAGATAAGGGGAATCACACTGTAAAGCAGATAACTCCGAAACTCTTCGAGCCAAGGAGATAGCTACTAGAAAAAGAACTTTCCAAGATAAAAGTTTAATATCTATGGAATGCAGAGGTTCAAACGGAACCCCTTGAAGAACCTTAAGAACTAAATTTAATAAATGTGAAAAAGCAATTAAACAAAAACGGTACTGTACCTTTAAGAGAAAAAAACTACCCCATAAACTGCAAAACAGTGATAAAAAGTAGTAAGCTCTACGAAATTTGTACAGTGTGTATAAGAGACTAAAGCAGCATTGCACCCACTTGCAAATGGATGATTAACCCCTTAGGCCCCAAAACGGATTAGAAAAACATTAAAACCGTTAAAAAACAGTCAAACACACTGCCACAGCTCTGCTGTGGCCCTACCTGCCCTTAAACACGATTTTTGCAGGAAAAACATAGTGGTCCTAGATGCCAGAGGACTCCTTTAGGGAAGCTGGATGTCTCAGTCTGAATAACAACTGCACATAAAGTGCGCAAAAATAGGCCCCTCCAACCATGCACTGAATGTCAGAGGGCCTTAAAAAAAGTACTCCTAGGAGTGATCTAACAGGCCATGTGGAAAACTAGGCCCCAAATAAAGATTTATCACCCTCAGAGAAAAAACGTTTTTACTATAAAACATGCAAACGTTTTTACACTAAGTAATATGAGTATTAACATGAATATTACCCTTTTTTGCAAGCATGATCCCAGTTGCTGTTAAATCACTGTATCAGGCTTACCTCAAATATACCAGGCACTGTCAGCATTTTCTAGACCTTATCTCTCTAGAAAAAAATATACTGAACATACCTCAAAGCAGGCAATCTGCAGACCGTCCCCCCAACTGAAGTTTTCTTTCCATACTCTTCAGTTATGTGTGAGAACAGCAATGGACCTTAGTTACAAACTGCTAAGATCATCAAACCTCCAGGCAGAATTCTTCTTCCAATTTCTGCCTGAGAGTAAAACAGTACAACGCCGATACCGTTTAAAAATAATAAACTTTTGATTGAAGGTAAAAACTACACTAAGTCACCACATCTCTCTTGATACTTCCCTTGTCGAGAGCTGCAAGAGAATGACTGGGGGTGGCAGTTAGGGGAGGAGCTATATAGAGAGCTCTGCTGTAGGTGTCCTCTTGCACCTTCCTGTAGGGAAGGAAAATATCCCACAAGTAATGGATGAGCCCGTGAACTGGATACACCTTTACAAGAGAAAATTAATCAGGTAAGTTCTTACATAAATTATGTTTTCTTTCATGTAATTGGCAAGAGTCCATGAGCTAGTGAGGTATAGGATAGAAATACCCAAGATGTGGAAGACCAAAGAAGAGTCACTAGAGAGAGAGGAATAAAATAAAAACAGCTATTTCCGCTGAAACACAAAAAAAAATAAGTCTTTTTCATAAATTTTACATAAATTACAAGAAAGAACTTTTCTACCAAAGACTGATTCTGAAGTAGCAAATACATCAAATTAGTAAAATTTAGTAAATGTATGCAAAGAAGACCAATTTGCTGCTTTGCAAATCTGATCAACTGAAGCTTCATTCTTAAAAACCCAAGAAGTGGCAACTGATATAGTAGAATGAGCTGTAATTCTCTGAGACAGAGATTGTCCCGCCTCCAAATAAGCCTTGTGAATTAAAAGCTTTAACCAAGATGCCAAAGAAATGGCAGAAGCTTTCTGACCTTTCCTGGAACCAGAAAACGCAACAAATAGACTAGAAGTCTTTCTGAAATCCTTAGTAGCTTCGATATAGTATTTCAAAGCTCTTACATCTAAAGAATGTAAAGATCTTAGGATTAGGACACAAAGAAGGAACAACAATTTCCCTACTAATGTTGTTAAAATTCACAACCTTAGGAAGAAATTTAAACGAAGTCCGCAAAACAGAATTATACTGATGTAAAATCAGAAAAGGAGACTCGCAAGAGAGAGCAGACAATTCACAAATTCTTCTACCAGAAGAGATAGCCAAAAGAAACAACACTTTCCAAGAAAGTAGTTTAATATCCAAAGAATGCATAGGCTCAAAAGGAGGAGCCTGCAAAGCCTTCAAAACCAAATTAAAACTCCAAAGAGGAGAGATTGATTTAATAACAGGCTTGATACGAACCGAAGCCTGAACAAAACAGTGAATATCAGGAAGTTTAGCAATCTTTCTATGAAAAAAACAGAAAGAGCAGAGATTTGTCCCTTCAAGGTACTTACTTGCAGACAAACCTTTATCCAAACCATCCTGAAGAAACTGTAAAATTCTAGGAATTCTAAAAGAATGCCAAGAGATTTTATGAGAAGAACACCATGAAATATAGGCTTTCCAAACCTGATAATAAATCTTCCTTGGAACAGACTTACGAGCCTGTAGCATAGTATTAATCACTGAGTCAGAGAAACCTCTATTACTAAGCGTTCAATTGCCATACCTTCAATTTTAGCGATTTGAGATCCTGATGGAAAAACAGCCCTTGAGACAGAAGGTCTGGCCTTAAAAGGAAGTGGCCAAGGTTGGATTCTGGACATCCGGATAAGATCTGCATACCAAAACCTGTGAGGCCATGCTGGTGCTATCAGAAAAACATGCGATTGTTCCATTATGATCTCAGAGATCACCCTTGGAAGAAGGACTAGAGGTGGAAAAATGTAAGCAGGTTGGTAAAACCAAGGAACTGCTAACGCATCCACCATATCCGCCTGAGGATCCCTGGACCTGGAAAGGTACCTGGGAAGCTTTTTGTTTAAATGGGAAGCAATCAGATCCATTTCGGGGAGACCCCACATCTGTACAATATGACAAAATACATCCGGATGGAGAGACCACTCCCCTGGATGTAAAGACTGACGGCTGAGAAAATACGCTTCCCAATTGTCTACACCTTGGATATGTATCGCAGAAATTAGACATGAGTTGGATTCCGCCCAAGAAAGTATCCGAGTTACTTCTTTCATCGCTAAAGGACTGCTAGTCCTACCCTGATGATTAACATATGCCACAGTTGTGATATTGTCTGTCTGAAGACGAATGAATGATTCTCTCTTTAATAGAGGCCGAGACTGAAGAGCCCTGAAAATAGCACAGAGTTCTAAAATATTGATTGGTAACCTCGCCTCTTGAGGATTCCAAACTCTTTGTGCTGTCAGAGACCTCCAGACAGCTCCCCAACCTGTGAGACTTGCATCTGTTGAAATCACAGTCCAGGAAGGACGAACAAAAGAGGCCCCTTGAATATTCTGATGATGGTCTAACCACCAAGTCAGAGAGAGTTAAGTGTTGGGATTTAAGTATATCAATTGTGATATCCGAGTATAATCCCTGCACCATTGATTCAGCATGCAAAGCTGCAGAGGTCTCATATGAAAACGAGCAAAAGGGATAGGATCCGATGCTGTAGTCATGAGACCTAAAACTTCCATGCACATAGCCACTGAAGGGAATGATCGAGACTGAAGGTTTAGACAGGTTGAAACCAACTTCAAACATCTCTTGTCTGTTAAAGACAGGGTCATGGATACTGAATCTATCTGGAAACCTAAAAAGGTAACCCTTGTCTGAGGAATCAAGAATCTCTTAGGTAAATTGATCCTCCAACCATGTCTTTGAAGAAACAACACAAGTTGATTTGTATGAGAGTCTGATAAATGAAAAGATTGAGCCAGTACCAAGATATCGTCCAAATAAGGAAACACTGCAATACCCTGCTCTATGATTACAGATAGAAGGGCACCGAGAACCTTCAAAAAGATTCTTGGAGCTGTTGCTAGGCCAAATGGAAGAGCAACAAATTGGTAATGCTTGTCTAAAAAAGAGAATCTCAGAAACCGATAGTAGACTGGAAGAATCGGAATGTGAAGATACGCATCCTGTAAATCTATTGAGGACATGTAATGACCTTGATGAACCAAAGGCAGAATAGTCCTTATAGTCACCATCTTGAAAGTTGGGACCCTTACAAATTGATTCAAAAACTTCAGATCCAGAACTGGTCTGAATGAATTTTCCTTCTTCGGGACTATGAAAAACCCAGACCCTGTTCCAGAAGTGGAAGTGGTACAATTACCCCTGAAAGCTTCAGATCTGAAACACACTTCAGAAAGGCCTGAGCCTTCACAGGATTTGTTGGAACGTGAGAGAGAAAAAAAAGAAAATGTATGCTTACCTGATAAATTTATTTCTTTCTTGACATGGTGAGTCCATGGATCATCATAATTACTGTTGGGAATATCACTCCTGGTCAGCAGGAGGAGGAGGCAAAGAGCACCACAGCAAAGCTGTTAAATACCACTCCCCTACCCACAAACCCCAGTCATTCGACCAAAGGGAAAGGAGAAAGGAAGTAATATAAGGTGCAGAGGTGTCTAAAGGTTTATGGAAAAATAAACTGTCTAAAAAATACAGGGCGGGCCATGGACTCAAGAAAGAAATAAATTTATCAGGTAAGCATACATTTTCTTTTCTTTCTTATGACACGGTGAGTACAAGGATCATCATAATTACTGTTAGGAACCAATACCCAAGCTAGAGGACACAGATGATAAGGGAGGGACAAGACAGGGTACCAAAACAGAAGGCACCACTGCTTGAAAAACCTTTCTCCCAAAAGAGGGCTTAGTCGAGGCAAAATAATCAAAATTTATAAAATTTTATTTAAAAAGTATGTATAGAGGACCAAGTTGCAGCCTTGCCAAACTGTTCTACAGAAGATACTTATTTGAAGACCCAGGAAGAAAAACAGTCCTAGTGGAATGAGCAGTGATTCTCTCAGGAGACTGCTGTCAAGTAGTTTCATAGGACAAGCGAATTACACTCTTCAGCCAGAGAGAAAGAAAAGTAGCCGTAGCTTTCTGACCCTTGCATTTCTCAGAGAAAACGACAAAAGAAAAACAAAAAAAAGACTGGTCGAAAATCCTTAGTCGTCTGCAAACAGAAGTTCAACGCACGCACCACATCTAGGTTGTGCAACAAACGCTCCTTATGAGAAGAAGGATTATGAAACAAAGAAGGAACAACGAATTCCTGATTAAAATTCCTACCCGAAAACACTTTAGGAAGGAAAACTAACTAGAACATAGAACCACCTTATAAGGATGAAGGATAAGATAAGGGGAATCATATGGCAACACCAAGAGTTCAGAGACTCTACGAGCAGAAGAAATAGCAACAAGGACCAAAAACCTTCAAAGATAACATCTCAATATCTAAAAAATGCATAGGCTCAAACGGAGCCTGCAGAAAAACTTTTAAAAAACAAGGAAAAGACTCCAGGAAGGAGTAACAGGTTTAAACACAGGCCTGATTCTGACGAAAGCCTGACAAAAAGATTGCACATCCGGCACATCCACCAGACTCTTATGCAACAAAATAGACAAGGCAGACATTTGCCCCCTTCAAAGTACTCGCTGACAAACCCTTCTCCAGACCTCCCTGGAGAAAGGACAAAATCCTAGAATCCTGACTCTACTCCACAAGAAACCCTTGGACTCATACCAGTACAGATATTTACGCCATATTCTATGGTAAATCTTTCAAGTCACAGGCTTACAAGCCTGGATCAAAGTCTCAACGACAGACTCCGAGAACCTAACTTTAGATAAAATTAAGCATTTAATCTCCAAGCAGTCAGCTTCAGAGAAGAGAGATTTGGATGAAGGTAAAGACCTTGAAACAGAAAGCCCCTCCTCAGAGGGAGTTTCCACGGCACCCCAGCGCATCTATCAGGACAGGCCTATGGATCCCTTGACCTTGAACCGTACCTCAGGAGCTTGGCATTCTGCCGAAATGCCATGGTATCTAGCTCTGGCTTCCCCCATTTGAGGATCAAACTGTAAAACACCTCCAGACGGAGTTCCCACTCCCCGGAATGAGAAGTCCGTCTGCTCAAAAAATCTGCTTCCCAATTGTCCACTCCTGGAATATGGATCACAGATAGACAGCAATTGTGGGTCTCCGCCCACTGAATAATCTTGGTTACTTCTGAAACTGCCAAGGAACCCCAAGTTGTTTGACCGAAACCTGATGAACCGGGCTAAAGCTAACTGAGACCAGGCCAGTAGAGCATTGAAGATTGCTCTCAGCTCCGAGATGTTTATGGGGAGGACCCTGAGCCCCTAACAAGCCCCAGAATGCTCCCCATCCCAGCAGATTGGCACCCGTGGTCACAATCACCCAGGTAGATCTGCAGAAGCAGCTTCCCTGGGAAAAGTGTTCCTGAAACAACCACCACGGAAGAGATTCTCTTGTCGCCTGATCCAGATCTATTCATGGAGACAGATCCACATAGTCTCCATTCCATTACCTGAGCATGCATAACTGCAGAGGTCAGAGATGGAACAGAGCAAATGGAATGATGTCAATGACAGCTACCATCAGACCAAATACCTCCATACATTGAGCCACTGACGGCCGAGGAGAGGACTGAAGGACAAGGCAAGAGTCGAAGATCCTTGTTTTTCTGACCTCTATCAGAAATATCTAAAATAATAGAGAATCTAATATGCTCCCCAAGAACACTACTCTTGTAGCTTGAACCAGGGAATTTTTTCCCAGATTCACCTTCCATCCGTGGGACCGAAGGAAAGACAACAAGATCTCCGTATGAGAGATTGCTTGTTGCAAAGACTGCGCCTGAACTAGAATGTCGTCCAGATAAGGCGCCACTGTAATGCCCCGCCAGAGCCCCCAGGACCCTTGAGAAAAGTCTGGGAGCTGTGACAAGGCCGAATGGAAGAGCCACAAACTGAAAGTGCTTGTCTAGAAAAACGAATCTCAGAAACCTGAGATGATCCCTGTGGATGGGAACATGAAGGTACGCATCCTTTAGGTCTATGGTTGACAAGAACTAACCCTCTTGAACCAAGGGAAGAATGGAATGAATAGCTTCCATCTTGAAGGACGGTACTCTGAGAAACTGGTTTAGACATCTTAGGTTTAAAATAGGTCTGAAAGTTTTCTCCTTTTTGGGAACTAGGAACATATTGGAGTAGAATCCCTGTTCCAAAATGGAACTGGAACAATCACTCCCAGGGCGGAAAAAACCTTGACACAATGAAAGAACGCCTCTCTATTTATCTGGTCTACAGATAATCGTGAGAAGAGGAACCTGTCCCTGAGAGGAAAAGTCTTGAACTCTAGTTTGTACCCCTGGGATACAATGTCCACCACCCAGGGATCCAGAACATCCTGAACCCAGGCCTGAGCGAATAATGAAAGTCTGCCCCCTCCTGGATCTGCTCCCAGATCAGGGGCAGGCCCTTCATGCTGACTTTGAATCATTTGCTGGCTTCTTAGATTGCTTCCCCTTGTTCCAAGACTGACTGGACTTCCAGGAAGGCTTAGTTCCTGCTTGGAGGGGGGAGGCTTACCTTTAAAGTCTCGAAACGAACAAAAATTACTCTGACGTCCTTTCTGACTATTCCTCTTATCCTGAAAGAGGAAATGACCTTTTCCTCCTGAAATATCAGAAATAATTTCGGCCAAGCCAGCCCAAACAAGGTCTAACCCTTGTAGGGAATCATCAAAAGTTTGGACTTAAATAAAACAACCGCAAGCCAGTACGGCAAAGCCAGAAATCTTTGCTCCCAACTTGATAACCTGTAAGGAAGAATCCGTGATAAAGAAAATGACCAATTTAAGAGCCTTAATCCTATCCTGGATTTCCTCAAGAGGAGTATATGTCTGAATAAAATCAGACAACGAATCAATCCAGTAGGCTGTCGCGCTGGTGACAGTAGCAATACACACCGCAGACTGCCATAGCAGACCCTGGTGAACATACCTCCAACTTCTTATCCAAAGGATCCTTAAAGGGACAGTCTAGTCCAAAAAAACCTTTCATGATTCAGATAGGGCATGTAATTTTAAACAATTTTCCAATTTACTTTTATCACCAATTTTTCTTTGTTCTCTAAGTATTCTTAGTTGAAAGCTTAACCTAGGAGGTTCATATGCTAATTTCTTAGACCTTGAAGGCCGCCTCTTAAGAATGCATTTTAACAGGTTTTTCACCACTAGAGGGTGTTAGTTCATGTTTTTCATATAGATAACCCTGTGCTCGTGCACGTGAAGTTACCTGGGAGCCATCACTGATTGGCTAAACTGCAAGTCTGTCAAAAGAACTGAAATAAAGGGGCAGTCTGCAGAGGCTTAGATACAAGATAATCACAGAGGTAAAAAATATATAAATATAACTGTGTTGGTTATGCAAAACTAGGGAATGGGTAAACAAGGGATTATCTATCTTTTAAAACAATAACAATTCTGGTGTAGACTGTCCCATTAAAGGAACAGCTATCCTCTATGGAAATTGGGGATGGAGAAAAAGAAATACCAAGGCTCTCCCACTCCCGTGCAAAAATCACTGTAGCACTGACTGGTACAGGAAATACCTCCACAGCGGAGTAAACAACTCAGTACTTGTTCAGTCTACTACACTTCATAGGATTGAATACAACAGACGTGTCGGAGTCATCCAAAGTAGCCAAAACCTCCTTAAGTAACAGACGGAGGTGCTCCAGCTAAAAACTGAAGGATACAACTTCAGCATCAGAAAAAGGAATTACACTGTCTGAATCTGAGATTCCACCCTAAGACGCTATCAAAGTGTCTTCCTCCTCAGACTTCTGAGAGGAAGCACCTTAAGTAGCCACAACAGGATCAGAAACCTTGCTCACTGATTCTTTAAATATCCTTTTGCGCTTTCCCTGCAGCATGGGAAAAACCGATAGCGCCCCAGATACCGCAAAGAATACCTGGGCAGCAATATCTTACAAGGTAACTCCAGACGGAGCATGAGAGGAAATGCAGGGCACTGCATGTGTGGAAGAAAAAGGTTGGGACGCTTAAGGAGAAGCTGCAACATATCTAGTACAGGAAACCCCTAAACAGCATCCACCTAGTAAATGATGGCTCAGGCTCAAAAAGCTTATCCCTATAACACAATGTTCTACAATATATGAAGAACAAAAAACAGAATTTATGCTTACCTGATAAATTACTTTCTCTTACGGTGTATCCAGTCCACGGATTCATCCTTACTTGTGGGATATTCTCATTCCCTACAGGAAGTGCAAAGAGAGCACACAGCAGAGCTGTCCATATAGCTCCCCCTCAGGCTCCGCCCCCCAGTCATTCGACCGACGGTTAGGAGAAAAAGGAGAAACCATAGGGTGCAGTGGTGACTGTAGTTTTATAAAAATAAATTTGAACCTGACTTAATTGCCAGGGCGGGCCGTGGACTGGATACACCGTAAGAGAAAGTAATTTATCAGGTAAGCATAAATTCTGTTTCTCTTACATGGTGTATCCAGTCCACGGATTCATCCTTACTTGTGGGATACCAATACCAAAGCTTTAGGACACGGATGAAGGGAGGGAACAAGTCAGGTAACCTAAACGGAAGGCACCACTACTTGCAAAACCTTTCTCCCAAAAATAGCCTCCGAAGAAGCAAAAATATTGAATTTGTAAAATTTGGCAAAAGTATGCAGTGAAGACCAAGTCGCTGCCTTACAAATCTGTTCTACAGAAGCCTCATTCTTGAAAGCCCATGTGGAAGCCACAGCTCTGGTGGAATGAGCTGTAATTCGTTCAGGAGGCTGCTGTCCAGCAGTCTCATATGCCAAACGGCTGATGCTTTTCAGCCAGAAGGAAAGAGAGGTAGCAGTCGCTTTTCGACCTCTCCTCTTGCCAGAATAGACAACAAACAAAGATGATGTTTGTCTGAAATCTTTGGTTGCTTTTAAATAGAATTTTAAAGCACGAACCACATCGAGATTGTGTAATAGTCTTTCCTTCTTAGAAACTGGATTAGGACACAGAGAAGGAACAATGATTTCCTGGTTAATATTCTTATTAGAAACCACTTTCGGAAGGAAACCAGGTTTGGTACGCAAAACAACCTTATCTGCATTGAACACCAGATAGGGTGAATTACACTGCAAAGCAGACAATTCTGAAACTCTTCGAGCAGAAGAAATAGCTACCAAAAACAAAACTTTCCAAGATAATAACTTAATATCTATGGAATGTAAAGGTTCAAACGGAACCCCTTGAAGAACTGAAAGAACTAAATTTAGACTCCATGGAGGAGCCAAAGGTTTATAGACAGGCTTGATTCTGACTAAAGCCTGTGCAAACGCTTGAACGTCTGGTACTTCTGCCAGACGCTTGTGTAACAGGATAGACAGAGCAGATATCTGTCCCTTTAAGGAACTAGTCGACAACCCTTTCTCCAATCCTTCTTGGAGAAAAGACAATATCCTGGGAATCCTAATCTTACTCCACGAGTAACCCTTGGATTCACACCAACAAAGATATTTCCGCCATATTTTATGGTAAATTTTCCTGGTGACAGGCTTTCTAGCCTGGATCAGAGTATCTATAACTGATTCAGAGAACCCCCGCTTAGATAGAATTAAGCGTTCAATCTCCAAGCAGTCAGTTGCAGAGAAACCAGATTTGGATGCTTGAATGGACCCTGTATTAGAAGATCCTGCCTCGATGGCAGTGTCCATGGTGGAACAGATGACATGTCCACTATGTCTGCATACCAAGTCCTGCGTGGCCACGCAGGCGCTATCAAAATTACCAAAGCCTTCTCCTGTTTGATTCTGGCTACCAGCCGAGGGAGAAGGGAAAACGGTGGAAAGACATAAGCCAGATTGAAGGACCAAGGCGCTACTAGAGCATCTATCAATGCCGCCTTGGGGTCCCTGGACCTGGATCCGTAAAGAGGAAGTTTGGTGTTCTGACGGAACGCCATCAGATCCAACTCTGGAATGCCAAATAGCTGGGTCAGCTGAGCAAAAACCTCCGGGAGAAGTTCCCACTCCCCCGGGTGAAAAGTCTGACGACTCAGAAAATCCGCCTCCCAGTTGTCTACTCCGGGGATGTGAATTGCAGATAGATGGCAGGAGAGATCCTCCGCACATTTGATGATCTTGGTTACTTCCTTCATCGCTAGGGAACTCTTTGTTCCTCCCTGATGATTTATGTACGCTACAGTCGTGATGTTGTCCGACTGAAATATGATGATATTGGCCGCCGCTAGTTGAGGCCATGCCTGGAGCGTGTTGAATATCGCTCTCAGTTCCAAAATGTTTATCGGGAGAAGAGATTCTTCCTGAGACCATAGGCCCTGAGCTTTCAGGGAGTCCCAGACCGCACCCCAGCCTAACAGACTGGCATCGGTCGTGACAATGATCCACTCCGGTCTGCGGAAGCACATTCCCTGAGACAGGTGATCCTGAGACAACCACCAGAGAAGAGAATCTCTGGTTTGGGTTTCTGGTCCAGTTGTATTTGAGGAGACAAACCTGCATAATCCCCATTCCACTGTTTAAGCATGCACAGTTGCAGTGGTCTGAGATGAATTCGGGCAAAGGGGACAACGTCCATTGCCGCAACCATTAATCCGATTACCTCCATGCACTGAGCTACAGAAGGCCGAGGAATGGAATGAAAAACTCGGCAAGTAGTTAAAAGCTTTAACTTCCTGACCTCCGTCAGAAATATTTTCATTTCTACAGAGTCTATTAGTGTTCCCAGGAAGGGAACCCTTGTGAGCGGGGACAGGGAACTTTTTTCGATGTTCACCTTCCACCCGTGAGACCTTAGAAAGGCCAGAACGATTTCTGTATGAGCCTTGGCTCTTTGAAAAGACGACGCCTGAATTAAGATGTCGTCCAGGTAAGGTGCTACTGCAATGCCCCGCGGTCTTAGTACCGCCAAAAGGGACCCTAGCACCTTTCTGAAAATTCTTGGAGCAGTGGCCAACCCAAAAGGAAGGGTCACGAACTGGTAATGCTTGTCCAGAAAGGCGAACCTTAGGAACTGATGGTGATCTTTGTGGATAGGAATATGAAGGTAAGCATCCTTTAAATCCACGGTAGTCATATATTGACGTTCCTGGATCATCGGTAAGATTGTCCGAATGGTTTCCATTTTGAATGATGGAACTCTGAGGAATTTGTTTAGAATTTTTAAATCCAGGATTGGCCTGAAAGTTCCTTCCTTTTTGGGAACTACAAACAGGTTTGAGTAAAAGCCCAGTCCTTTATCTACAATTGGAACTGGGTGAATCACTCCCATCTTTAGAAGATCTTCTACACAGCGTAAGAACGCCTGTTTCTTTGGTCTGAAGACAAACGAGAAATGTGGAACCTTCCCCTTGGAGGAGAGTCCTTTGATTCTAGAAGATACACCTGAGCAACGATTTCTAATGCCCAGGGATCTGGAACATCTCTCGCCCAAGCCTGAGTAAAGAGAGAAAGTCTGCCCCCTACTAGATCCGGTCCCGTATCGGGGGCTACCCTTTCATGCCGTCTTGGTAGCAGCAGCAGGCTTCTTGGCCTGTTTACCCTTGTTCCAGCCCTGCAAAGGCTTCCAGGTTGCTTTGGGCTGGGAAGTGTTACCCTCTTGCTTTGCGGTTGCAGAGGTTGAAGCAGGTCCGCTCCTGAAGTTGCGAAAGGAGCGAAAATTAGCCTTGTTTTTGGCCTTAAACGGTCTATCTTGCGGGAGGGCATGGCCCTTTCCCCCAGTGATATCCGAAATAATTTCTTTCAACTCGGGGCCGAATAGGGTCTTTCCCTTGAAAGGAATATTTAGTAATTTTGTTTTGGACGACACGTCAGCCGACCATGATTTGAGCCAAAGCGCTCTTCGCGACATAATGGCAAAACCAGAATTTTTCGCTGCTAACTTAGCTAATTGTAAAGCGGCATCTGTGATAAAAGAATTAGCCAGCTTTAAAGCATGAATTCTATCCATGACTTCGTCATATGAAGTCTCCCTCTGGAGCGACTCCTCCAGCGCCTCAAACCAAAAAGCCGCTGCAGTAGTTACAGGAATAATACAGGCAATCGGTTGAAGAAGGAAACCTTGTTGAAAAAATATTTTCTTTAGTAAACCTTCTAATTTTTTATCCATAGGATCTTTGAAAGCACAACTGTCTTCTACTGGTATGGTTGTGCGCTTGGCTAGTGTTGAAACTGCTCCCTCTACCTTAGGGACCGTCTGCCACACGTCCCGCCTGGGGTCAGTTATGGGGAACATTTTCTTAAAGATAGGGGGGGGGACGACAAAAGGTACACCTGGTCTCTCCCACTCCCTAGTCACAATATCCGCCACCCACTTCGGGATCGGAAAAGAATCAGTGTATACAGGGACTTCTAGAAACTTGTCCATTTTAAACAATTTTTCTGGGACCACAATGGGGTCACAATCAACCAGCGTAGCTAAAACCTCCTTAAGCAGTACACGGAGGTGTTCCAGCTTAAATTTAAACGCTAAGGAATCTGATTCTGCCCGCTGAGAAATTTTTCCTGTGTCAGAAATTTCTCCCTCAGACAGTACATCCCTCACTGCCACTTCAGAGGGTTGTGAGGGTACAACAGATAAATCATCCAAAACTTCTGATTGCTCATCCTCTGTTCTTAAAACTGAGCTATCACGCTTTTTAGGAAAAACTGGCAGTTTGGATAGAAATGCCGCAAGGGAATTATCCATGACTGCTGCTAATTGTTGTAATGTAATAGGGGCCAATGCCCTAGATGTACTAGGCATCGCTTGCGCGGGCGTAACTGGTGTCGACACATGGGGAGAGGAAGGAGGACTAACATCGTTACCTTCCGTTAAAGAATCATCTTGGGCTACATTTTTAAGTGTCACTGCATGGTCTTTAAAATGTTTAGATACCTTAGCACACTTTAAACACAAATGTAAAGAGTGTTTCAAATGTAATAAAACTTGTATTAAAGTCAGATTTATGTTAAAAAATAATCGATTGCCCCTTAACAGTGTCCACCAGTGTTTTGAGCCCTTCCAATAAGCCTTCCTTCTATACTAAGTCTTAGAATATGGCTTACCTTTCCCACATAGGGATTCTTGTCAGTCTTCTAGCATTACTAAGTCTTGACTAGAAAAAATTGACTGAAACATACCTTAAAGCAGTTAAGCCTGCAAACTGTTCCCCCCAACTGAAGTTTTCTGGTACTCAACAGTCCTGCGTGGGAACAGCAATGGATTTTAGTTACAACATGCTAAAATCGTTTTCCTCTCAGCAGAAATCTTCTTCACTTTCTGCCTCAGAGTAAATAGTACAAACCGGCACTATTTTAAAATAACAAACTTTTGATTGAAGAAATAAAAACTACAAATCTAACACCACATTCCCTTCACACTCCCGTGGAGATGCTACTTGTTAGAGCTGCAAAGAGAATGACTGGGGGGCGGAGCCTGAGGGGGAGCTATATGGACAGCTCTGCTGTGTGCTCTCTTTGCACTTCCTGTAGGGAATGAGAATATCCCACAAGTAAGGATGAATTCGTGGACTGGATACACCATGTAAGAGAAAAGGGATTGGTGGTTCCACCTGGAGTCGAAACACAAGCTACATATACATATTGAAAGGAATAAATAATTAATAAATAATTAATAAATAATAAAAACTGCATTTCATTTCCCCTGGAAAATAACACTGCACAAAAACGATACTGTCTCTTTAAATTTTTATATTTGCGAAAAAAATACAACTTAACTATGGAGCAGCATCTTGATAAACCCCCAGATAGTCTCTACACCTCAGCTATTATGCTGAGGTGCCTACCTTCCCTGCTAGATGCAGACAAACTGTAAAACAAACGATCCGGTGTTCAATCCGGAACTGCCCATCAAATGGCTATGCGTTCGTAGAATTACTTGCGCAATCCCTAGAAGAGCCGCAACTTACAAACTACTCTATTCCGGAACTCACAGGAGGAGTCCGGAAGGCGGGCAAAACCAGCCATTAAAATCATAGAAGTGCTCAACAGAGGGAAAAAACTACGTGCACAACAAACACTGCACTAACATACCCAGTCCTTATCCGTGTGTTAACCGGATAAAAAGACAAAGGCTGAGCCCTTCAAAACTAATAAATAATAACCCATTCAGTCCTTGTCCGTGTGCTAACCGGATAAAAGGACAAATGCTGAGCCCATCAAAAAATAATTAATAAATAAGAGCCCCTCAAGTCCCCAGTGCCTGCATAATCTGCCCTTATTTTTTAAAGCTAACCCTAATAGTATTAACTGTTAAAAATAACTTCCCCTGCATATTTAACTGCTAAAGTGCCATATTTTCCCTGTATAAAGAAAAATAAACTTGGCAATTACCTGAACATGCCTTTGTCTGGCAGAAGGACAGCTCATCTGGTTTGAGAGGGGACCCTCCCTCACATGGACCTGTGGAAAAAAGGAAGGACTGAATATGCTCTACTCTGCTCTGAAATGCTCTGCTTTAAAATAATAAACTCTTGATTGAAGAATCTTCTTACAGACACCTAAACTTTACAATCTCCTTGCAACACAGGCAAAGAGAATGACTAGGGTTTGTGGTATTTAACAGCTTTACTGTGGTGCTCTTTGCCTCCTCCTGCTAACCAGGACTGATATTCCCAACAGTAATTATGATGATCCATGGACTCATCGTGTCATTAGAAAGAAATCTTCTCACAGGAGGTCTTATTCTGAAACCTATTCGATACCCCTGACAGACAATATTCTGAATCCAATGATTCTGAACGGAACCTGCCCAAACGTCTTGAAATAATTTAAATCTGCCCCCCACCAGTAGAACTGGATTGAGGGCTGCACCTTCATTCAGTCTTGGGGGCTGGCTTTAGTTTCTTATAAGGCTTGGATTTATTCCAACTCAAAGATGACTTTCAATTGGAGCCAGAGTCCTTAGGGGAAGGAGTGGTTTTCTGACGAAAGGAACGAAACCGATTAGAAGCTTTAGATTTACACTTAGACTTTTTATCTTGGGGCAAAAAAAAAACTCCCTTCCCCCAGTAATAGTGGAAATAATAGAACCAAACAAATTATTACCCTGGAAAAATAGAGATAGCAAACTAGATTTAGAAACCATGTCAGCATTCCACGATTTGAGCCATAAAGCTCCTTTAGCTAAAATAGTCAAAGACATAGATTTAACATCAATCTAGATAATATCAAAAATAGCATCACAGATAAAATGATTAGCATATTGAAGCAAATGAACAATGCTATGCAAATCAGAATCTTTTTCCCGATGTGCTAAGCTATCCAACCAAAAAGTTGATGCAGCCGCAACATCAGCCATAGAAATGGCAGGTCTGAGAATATAGCCAGAATGTAAATAAGCATTTCTTAGATAAGATTCAATTTTCCTATCTAAAGGATCCTTAAAAGAGGTACTATCTTCCATAGGAATAGCAGTACGCTTAGCAAGAGTAGAAATAGCCCCATCAACCTTAGGGACTTTGCCCATCTAACTTAGCCACTGGCAAAGGATACAACTTTTTAAAGCTTGAAGAAGGAACAAAAGAAGTACCAGGCTTAGACCATTCCTTAGCAATCACATCAGAAATAGCATCAGGAACAGGAAAAACCTCAGGAGTAATCACACGCGGTTTATAGACAGAATTTAAACGTTTACTGGATTTATAATCAAGAGGACCAGACTTCTCAATATCCAAAGTTATCAACACTTCTTTTAACAAAGAACGAATATAATCAATCTAAAAAAAGATAAGTTGATTTATTAGTGTCAATGTCTGAAGTAGGATCTTCTGAATCAGAGAGATCCTCATCAAAGGTGGCTATATCAGTATGTTGTTGGTCATTACAGATTTCATCAGTATTATGAAAAGTTTTAAAAGACCTTTTATGTTTATTTGAAGGTGGAATAGCAGCCATAGCCTTCTGTATCGCATCAGCAATATAATTTTTCATATCAACAGGGATATCATGTACATTAGAAGTTGAAGGAACAACAGATACTGTACTAGCACTAATAGAAACTTTTTCTGCATGCAAAAGCTTATCATGACAACTGTTACATACTACAGCTGGAGATATAATCTCCACTAGCTTACAACAGATACACTTAGCTTTGGTAGAATTATGTTCAGGCAGCATGGTTCCTACAGCAGCTTCTGAGACCGAATCAGATTGAGACATCTTGTAAAATGTAAAAGAAAAAATAACATTTAAACAAAAAAAGCAAATAGCATAGCCCTCTGAGCATAAAGAAGGCAAGGAGCATATAGGAAGTGGTGTAAAATAAAACAGATACTGCAGTCCTCACCTTAACGGGTTATATCGCCAAACTAAAAACAGATTCTAAAAACAGATTACTCCAAATAAAGAAGCTATATAAGCTCATATAGCTCCTTTATTTGGAGTAATCTGTTTTTAGAATCTGTTTTTAGTTTGGCGATATAACCCGTTAAGGTGAGGACTGCAGTATCTGACCACACTAAAGTAGGTCTTAGGTATTGTCTATGAGAATTTAACATATACCTGTAAAAGTAAACTACAGTGCCTCACCGGGTTTCTGAGCCATTGTTCATTCTAAGTTAAATGCTTGTAAGCACTTTGTCCTCCTGAGTTGCAGAGACTGAACGGCACCTTCGGGGGTTGGTCCACGGCACGGAGCGGTACTTACTTTTCTGGAGGCCGGATTCCTGATACTTAACATGTAAGTACGGATATTCTTTTTTGCCACTCACAGTTTTTGACACAAAGTTAAGAGGATCCCTTTGTCCATAGGAGCGAAGTTTCAACGGCTACTTGCATCTGCCTATTCGGAACAGCTTGGTGTACAGACCGGCTTCTGTGGTTCCATATACCGACGAGTTGAAGACTCTCATCATCCTGGACTTAATATGTTCTATTTAATTTATGGGTGCTTGATTAGTACCAATGTTTATATGTCTTTTAATATGTGTTTTTTAACATGTATTGTAAATATGCTTACCAATAGGTCGACCAATTAACCTTTTTTGTTAGAAAATAAATTGCATCATAACATATCTACTTGCATGTGTCTATTAACCGGCATCTATCTATATATTTTGGTAGTATAATATTACTATTCCTATACTGATATAATCTGGGTCCTTTATTGAGAGGTTAGTAGTTAGTCATTATATATATTTACTCTTTAGCTTGTCTCAAGTTTTTTAACTTTTTGTTCTTGAGCGCTCCCTAGTGTTTCTTTTATTAATGCAGACAGTTGTACCATCAGATCACTGGTAATGCAATATGCAGCCGTATTGAAGTAATGGATTAACTCACATTACACATTAATATTGATACATTTTTCAGTGTGATAAATGTGCATATACAATTAGTACATACATACAGGGGGTATTCATCAGATAATGGTAATTATTTTGCTTGTGGTTAGTTAGCACATATCTCTGAATCATTCCAAATAAGTAGCAAAAACAGCTACCAAAATACCCAGTCAGTTATATAAATCTGCCTGATTTACCAACGAATACAGGATAAAGTTGAAAAACAGATTATATTATCTGCTTAGGGAAATACTAATGGACTCAAGGGACCTGCCCTCATATATCAAAAGGGATAATATCCCAGCTTAATGTCAAGCTTGTTGGAAAATCAGGAGGAGGGACACTGTCAGTAAATTGTAGACAGTTGTACCATAAGAAAAAATGGAAATAAAGTATGTAACAATTGTTAGATATCGAGTTAACTCCTATTACACATTATAATGCATATGAGAATTGGGGGTAGAGCAGCAGGCTTACTAAAATGAACTTCCGTTAGCTGTCACATAATTATTAGAGCTCAAAATATACCCTCTCTATGCATTCTGAAAATCCTTAGTCGCTTGTAAGCAGAACTTTAAAGCACGGACGACGTCTAAATTATGTAACAGACGTTCCTTCTTAGAAGGAGGATTAGGACACAAGGAAGGAACAACAATCTCCAGATTAATATTCTTGTTTGAAACAACTTTAGGAAGAAAACCAGGTTTTGTACGTAACACCACCTTATCCGAATAAAAAATAAGATAAGGAGAATCATATTGCAATGCCGAAAGCTCAGATACTCGTCGAGCAGAGGAAATAGCAACCAGAAATAAAAGTATCCAAGATAATAACTTAATATCTATGGAATGCATAGGTTCAAACGGAACCCCTTGAAGAACTCTAAGAACTACATTTAAACTCCAAGGAGGAGCAATTGGTCTAAATACAGGCCTGATTCTAGTCAGAGCCTGACAAAAAGATTGTACATCTGGAACATCTGCCAGACGTTTGTGCAACAAAATAGATAAAGCAGAAATCTGTCCCTTTAAGGAACTTGCTGATAACCCCTTCTCCAATCCTTCTTGGAGAAAAGACAAAATCCTGGGAATCCTTACCCTACTCCATGAGTAGCCCTTGGATTCACACCAATAAAGGTATTTACACCATATCTTATGGTAAATTTTCCTAGTAACAGGCTTACGTGCCTGAATTAAAGTATCTATGACCGAATCAGAAAAACCTCGCTTAGATAAAATTAAGCGTTCAATCTCCAAGCAGTCAGCTGCAGAGAAAGTAGATTCGGGTGATGGAAGAAACCCTGAATGAGAAGGTCCTTCCTCAATGGAAGCCTCCAGGGTGGCCAAGATGACATGTCCACCAGATCAGCATACCAAATCCTGAGAGGCCACGCAGGAGCAATGAGGATCACCGATGCCCTCTCCTGTTTGATTTGAGCAATCACCCGGGGAAGGAGAGCAAACGGGGGAAATACATATGCTAGGCAGAAGGACCAAGGAACTGCTAAGGCATCTATCAGCTCGGCCTGGGGATCCCTGGACCTGGATCCGTATCTCGGAAGTTTGGCATTCTGACGAGACGCCATTAGGTCCAACTCCGGCCAACCCCATCTGAGAATCAGGTTTGAAAATATTTCCAGATGGAGCTCCCACTCCCCCGGATGAAAAGTCTGCCTGCTCAGAAAATCTGCCTCCCAGTTTTCCACCCCTGGGATGTAGATCGCTGACAGATGGCAAGGGTGACCTCTCCCCACTGAATTATTTTGGCTACTTCGGTCATCGCTAAGCAACTCCTCGTTCCTCCCTGATGACTGATGTAAGCCACTGTTGTTATGTTGTCCGACTGGAACCTGATGAATTGGGTCGTGGCCAACTGAGGCCAGGCCCGAAGCGCATTGAATATTGCTCTCAACTCTAGAATATTATGCAAAAACATGTCCTTCCTTAATGGAAGCCTCCAGGGCGGCCAAGATGACATGTCCACCAGATCAGCATACCAAATCCTGCGAGGCCACGCAGGAGCAATGAGGATCACCAATGCCCTCTCCTGTTTGATTTGAGCAATCACCCGGGGAAGGAGAGCAAACGGGGGAAATACATATGCTAGGCAGAAGGACCAAGGAACTGCTAAGGCATCTATCAGCTCGGCCTGGGGATCCCTGGACCTGGATCCGTATCTCGGAAGTTTGGCATTCTGACGAGACGCCATAAGGTCCAACTCCGGCCAACCCCATCTGAGAATCAGGTTTGAAAATATTTCCAGATGGAGCTCCCACTCCCCCGGATGAAAAGTCTGCCTGCTCAGAAAATCTGCCTCCCAGTTTTCCACCCCTGGGATGTAGATCGCTGACAGATGGCAAGGGTGACCTCTCCTCACTGAATTATTTTGGCTACTTCGGTCATCGCTAAGCAACTCCTCGTTCCTCCCTGATGACTGATGTAAGCCACTGTTGTTATGTTGTCCGACTGGAACCTGATGAATTGGGTCGTGGCCAACTGAGGCCAGGCCCGAAGCGCATTGAATATTGCTCTCAACTCTAGAATATTATGCAAAAACATGTCCTTCCTCAATGGAAGCCTCCAGGGCGGCCAAGATGACATGTCCACCAGATCAGCATACCAAATCCTGCGAGGCCACGCAGGAGCAATGAGGATCACCAATGCCCTCTCCTGTTTGATTTGAGCAATCACCCGGGGAAGGAGAGCAAACGGGGGAAATACATATGCTAGGCAGAAGGACCAAGGAACTGCTAAGGCATCTATCAGCTCGGCCTGGGGATCCCTGGACCTGGATCCGTATCTCGGAAGTTTGGCATTCTGACGAGACGCCATAAGGTCCAACTCCGGCCAACCCCATCTGAGAATCAGGTTTGAAAATATTTCCAGATGGAGCTCCCACTCCCCCGGATGAAAAAAGTCTGCCTGCTCAGAAAATCTGCCTCCCAGTTTTCCACCCCTGGGATGTAGATCGCTGACAGATGGCAAGGGTGACCTCTCGCCACTGAATTATTTTGGCTACTTCGGTCATCGCTAAGGAACTCCACGTTCCTCCCTGATGATTGATGTAAGCCACTGTTGTTATGTTGTCCGACTGGAACCTGATGAATTGGGTCGTGGCCAACTGAGGCCAGGCCCGAAGCGCATTGAATATTGCTCTAAACTCTAGAATATTATGCGAAAACATGTCCCCTGGGATAGATGATCCAGCGACAACCACCATAGAAGAGAGTCCCTTGTCTCCTGGTCTAGATTTATTTGAGGAGACAAATCTGTATAATCTCCATTCCACTGCCTGAGCATGCTTAGTTGCAAAGGCCTGAGATGAAAACGAGCAAACGGAACGATGTCCATTGCCACCACCATCAATCCGATTACCTCCATGCACTGAGCCACTGACGGATGAGGATTGGACTGAATGGTTCGACATGTATTCAGAATTTTTAACTTTCTGACCTCCGTCAGAAAAATCTTCATTGAAATAAAGTCGATTAGAGTTCCCAGAAAGGGTACTCTTGTCTGAGGAACTAACAAACTCTTTTCCAGATTTACCTTCCACCCGTGGGCCCTTAGGAAGGAAAGCACAATGTCGGTATGGGACCTTGCCAGTTGAAATGATGACGCCTGGATCAGTATATCGTCTAGATAAGGCACCACCGCAATGCCCTGCGGTCTTAGAACCGCCAGTAAAGACCCCAGAACTTTGGTGAAAATCCTGGGCGCCGTGGCCAGACCGAAAGGTAGAGCCACAAACTGAAAATGTTTGTCCAGAAAGGCAAACCTCAGGAACTTGTGATGGTCTCTGTGGATAGGAACATGAAGATATGTATCCTTTAGATCCACCGTTGTCATAAATTGACCCTCCTGGATCAATGGAAGAATGGTACGAATAGTTTCCATCTTGAAAGATGGAACTCTGAGAAACTTGTTTAGACTCTTGAGATCTTTGGGAACTACAAACAGATTTGAAAAAAAAACCTGTCCTTGTTCCTGAATTGGAACGGGACAGATTACTCCCATGGAGGAGAGGTCTCTTACAGAGAGTAAGAACGTTTCTCTTTTTATCTGGTCTACAGATAATCGTGAAAGAAGAAACCTTCCTCTGGGGGAAGAGTTTCTGAACTCCAGTTTGTATCCTTGAGACACTATATCTATTGCCCAGGGATCCTGAACATCTCTCACCCAAGCCTGGATGAAGGACAATCTGCCCCCTACTAGATCCGGTCCCGGATCGGGGGCCAACCCTTCATGCTTACTTGGGAGCAACAGCAGGCTTCTTGGATTGTTTACCCTTGTTCCAAGACTGGTTGGGTCTCCAGATAGACTTGGTTTGTGAATAGTTCCCTTCCTGTTTAGACGAAGAGGAAGGGGGGGATTCCCTTGAAATTTGGATCTTTTATCCTGAGGGAGGAGATGACCCTTGCCTCCCGTGATGTCAGAAATAATTTCCTTCAAGTCAGGTCCGAACAGGGTCTTCCCCTTGTAAGGAACAGCCAAAAGCTTAGACTTGGATGACACATCCGCAGACCAAGATTTCAACCATAAGGCTTTGCGTGCTAAGATGGAAAAACCCGAACTCTTAGCCGCCAATTTGGTAATCTGCAGAGAAGCATCTGTAATAAATGAATTAGATAATTTAAGAGCTTTAATCCTATCCTGTATCTCTTCCAAAGAAGTCTCAGTTTTAAGAGATTCTTCCAGAGCATCAAACCAATAAGCAGCCGCACTTGTAACTGTAATAATGCAGGCCGCCAGTTGCAATAGCAACCCCTGATGAACATAGATCTTTTAAGGAGACCCGCCAATTTCTTATCCATAGGGTCTTTGAAAGCACAACTATCCTCGATAGGAACAGTAGTTCGTTTAGCCAAGGTGGAAATAGCTACTTCCACCTTAGGGACCGTCTGCCAAGAGTCCCTAATAGCGTCAGCTATAGAGTACATCTTCTTGAAAACGGGAGGAGAGAATGGAATACCTGGTCTCTCCCATTCTTTAGCAGTAATCTCTGAAGTTCTCTTAGGAACTGTAAAAACATAATTTATGCTTACCTGATAAATTTATTTCTCTTGTAGTGTGTTCAGTCCACGGGTCATCCATTACTTATGGGATATATTCTCCTTCCCAACAGGAAGTTGCAAGAGGATCACCCAAGCAGAGCTGCTATATAGCTCCTCCCCTCACATGTCATATCCAGTCATTCGACCGAAACAAGACAAGAAAGGAGAAACTATAGGTTGCAGTGGTGACTGGAGTTATAATTTAAAATTTAGAACCTGCCTCAAAAAGACAGGGCGGGCCGTGGACTGAACACACTACAAGAGAAATAAATTTATCAGGTAAGCATAAATTATGTTTTCTCTTGTTAAGTGTGTTCAGTCCACGGGTCATCCATTACTTATGGGATACCAATACCAAAGCTAAAGTACACGGATGATGGGAGGGACAAGGCAGGAACATTAAACAGAACCACTGCCTGTAGAACCTTTCTCCCAAAAACAGCCTCCGAAGAAGCAAAAGTGTCAAATTTGGAAAATTTGGAAAAAGTATGAAGTGAAGACCAAGTTGCAGCCTTGCAAATCTGTTCAACAGAGGCCTCATTCTTAAAGGCCCAGGTGGAAGCCACAGCTCTAGTGGAATGAGCTGTAATTCTTTCAGGAGGCTGCTGTCCAGCAGTCTCATAGGCTAAGCGTATTATGCTACGAAGCCAAAAAGAGAGAGAGGTAGCCGAAGCCTTTTGACCTCTCCTCTGTCCAGAGTAAACGACAAACAGAGAAGAAGTTTGTCGAAAATCTTTAGTTGCCTGTAAGTAGAACTTCAGGGCACGGACCACGTCTAGATTATGCAAAAGACGTTCCTTCTTTGAAGAAGGATTAGGACATAACGATGGAACAACAATCTCTTGATTGATATTCCTGTTAGAAACAACCTTAGGTAAAAACCCAGGTTTAGTACGCAGGAATACCTTGTCTGAATGAAAGATCAGATAAGGAGAATCACAATGTAAGGCAGATAACTCAGAGACTCTTCGAGCCGAGGAAATAGCCATCAAAAACAGAACTTTCCAAGATAAAAGCTTAATATCAATGGAATGAAGGGGTTCAAACGGAACACCCTGAAGAACTTTAAGAACCAAGTTTAAGCTCCATGGAGGAGCAACAGTTTTAAACACAGGCTTAATCCTAGCTAAAGCCTGACAAAAAGCCTGGACGTCTGGATTCTCTGCCAGACGCTTGTGTAAAAGAATAGACAGAGCAGAAATCTGTCCCTTTAGCGAACTAGCGGATAAGCCCTTTTCTAAACCCTCTTGTAGAAAAGACAATATCCTAGGAATCCTAACCTTACTCCATGAGTAACTCTTGGATTCACACCAAAATAAATATTTACTCCATATCTCGTGGTAAGTTTTTCTGGTAACAGGTTTCCGAGCCTGTATTAATGTATCAATAACCGAATCCGAAAACCCACGCTTTGATAGAATCAAGCGTTCAATTTCCAAGCAGTCAGCCTCAGAGAAATTAGGTTTGGATGTTGAAAGGACCCTGGATTAGAAGGTCCTGCCTCAGGGGTAGAGACCATGGTGGACAGGACGACATGTCCACTAGGTCTGCATACCAGGTCCTGCGTGGCCACGCAGGCGCTATCAGAATCACCGATGCTCTCTCCTGTTTGATCCTGGCAATCAGTCGAGGTAGCAACGGAAAAGGTGGAAACACATAAGCTATGTTGAAAACCCAAGGGGCTGCTAGTGCATCTACCAGCACCGCACCCGGGTCCCTGGACCTGGATCCGTAACAAGGAAGCTTGGCGTTCTGGCGAGATGCCATGAGATCCAGATCCGGTTTGCCCCAACGACGAATCAGTTGAGCAAATACCTCCGGGTGAAGTTCCCACTCCCCCGGATGAAAGGTCTGTCGACTTAGAAAATCCGCCTCCCAGTTCTCCACGCCTGGGATGTAGATCGCTGACAGGTGGCAAGAGTGAGACTCTGCCCAGCGAATTATCTTCGAGACTTCCAACATCGCTAGGGAACTCCTGGTTCCCCCTTGATGATTGATGTAAGCCACAGTCGTGATGTTGTCCGACTGAAATCTGATGAACCTCAGTGTTGCTAACTGAGGCCAAGTTAGAAGAGCATTGAATATTGCTCTTAATTCTAGAATGTTTATCGGGAGGAGTCTCTCCTCCTGAGTCCACGATCCCTGAGCCTTCAGGGAGTTCCAGACTGCTCCCCAGCCTAGTAGGCTGGCATCTGTTGTTACAATCGTCCAATCTGGTCTGCGAAAAGTCATTCCTTTGGACAGATGAACCCGTGACAACCACCAGAGAAGAGAATCTCTGGTCTCCTGGTCCAGATTTAGCAAAGGGGACAGATCTGAGTAATCCCCGTTCCATTGACTTAGCATGCATAGTTGCAGCGGTCTGAGATGTAGGCGCGCAAATGGCACTATGTCCATTGTCGCGACCATTAAGCCGATTACTTCCATGCACTGAGCTACTGATGGGCTTGGAATGGAGTGAAGGACACGGCAAGCATTGAGAATCTTTGATAACCTGGACTCCGTCAGGTAAATCTTCATCTCTACAGAATCTATAAGAGTCCCTAGAAAAGGGACCCTTGTGAGTGGTAACAGAGAACTCTTCTCCACGTTCACTTTCCACCCATGCAACCTCAGAAATGCTAGAACTATCTCTGTATGAGACTTTGCATTTTTAAAACTTGATGCTTGTATCAGAATGTTGTCTAGGTACGGAGCCACCGCTATGCCTCGTGGTCTTAGTACCGCCAGAAGTGAGCCCAGAACCTTTGTAAAAATTCTCGGGGCCGTAGCTAACCCGAAGGGAAGAGCTACAAACTGGTAACGCCTGTCTAGAAAGGCAAACCTTAGGTACCGATAATGATCTTTGTGAATCGGTATGTGAAGGTAGGCATCCTTTAAGTCCACTGTGGTCATATATTGACCCTCTTGGATCATGGGTAGGATGGTCCGAATGGTTTCCATCTTGAACGACGGAACCCTTAGGAATTTGTTTAAGATCTTTAAGTCTAAGATTGGTCTGAAAGTTCCCTCTTTCTTGGGAACCACAAACAGATTTGAATAAAACCCTTGCCCCTGTTCCGTTCGCGGAACTGGGTGGATCACTCCCATCACTAAGAGGTCTTGCACACATTGTAGAAATGCCTCTTTCTTTACTAGGTTTGTTGATAACCTTGACAGATGAAACCTCCCTTGTGGAGGAGAAGTTTTGAAATCCAGAAGGTATCCCTGAGATATAATCTCCAACGTCCAGGGATCCTGTACATCTCTTGCCCAAGCCTGGGCGAAGAGAGAAAGTCTGCCCCCCACTAGATCCGTCTCCGGAAAGGGGGCCCTGTCTTCATGCTGTCTTAGGGGCGGAAGTCGGCTTTCTGGCCTGCTTGCCCTTGTTCCCTGACTGGTTGCCTTTCCAACCCTGTCTGTAACGAGCAGTAGTTCCTTCCTGTTTTGGAGCGGAGGAAGTTGATGCTGCTCCTGCCTTGAAATTACGAAAGGCACGAAAATTAGACTGTCTGGCCTTTGATTTGGCCCTGTCCTGAGGAAGGGTGTGGCCCTTACCTCCAGTAATGTCAGCAATAATTTCCTTCAAGCCGGGCCCGGCATTTGAAAGGAATGTTTAGTAGTTTAGACTTAGAAGTTACATCTGCTGACCAGGATTTAAGCCATAGCGCTCTGCGCGCCTGTATGGCGAATCCGGAATTATTAGCCGTAAGTTTGGTTAAATGCACTACGGCATCCGAAACAAACGCATTAGCCAGCTTAAGGGTTCTAATCTTGCTCAAAGATTCATCCAATGGTGCTGTGCGAATCGCCTCTTCCAGAGACTCAAACCAGAATGCCGCTGCAGCAGTGACAGGCGCAATGCATGCAAGAGGCTGTAATATAAAACCTTGTTGAACAAACATTTTCTTAAGGTAACCCTCTAATTTTTTATCCATTGGATCTGAGAAAGCACAGCTATCCTCCACCGGGATAGTGGTACGCTTGGCTAAAGAAGAAACTGCTCCCTCCACCTTAGGGACCGTCTGCCATAAGTCTCGTGTGGTGTCGTCTATAGGGAACATTTTTCTAAATATCGGAGGAGGGGAAAAAGGCACACCGGGTCTATCCCACTCCTTGCTAATAATCTCTGTAAGCCTCTTTGGTATAGGAAAAACGTCAGTACACACCGGTACCGCATAGTATTTATCCAGCCTACATAATTTCTCTGGGATTGCCACCGTGTCACAATCATTCAGAGCCGCTAACACCACCCCTAGCAACACGCGGAGGTTCTCAAGCTTAAATTTAAAATTTTAAATTTCTGAATCCGGTCTCCCCGAATCAGAACCGTCACCCACAGAATGAAGCTCTCCGTCCTCATGTTCTGCAAATTGTGACGCAGTATCAGACATGGCTCTCGTGTCATCGGCACGCTCTGTCCTTAACCCAGAGCTGTCGCACTTGCCTCTTAACTCGGGCATATTGTATAATACTTCTTTCATAACATTAGCCATATCATGTAAAGTGATTTGTAAGGGCCTTGATGTACTTGGCGCCTCAATCTTACGCACCTCCCGAGCGGGAGACGAAGGTACTGACACGTGAGGAGAGTTAGACGGCATAACTTCCCCCTCGTTGTCTGGTGATAATTTCTTTATCGGTACAGATTGACTTTTATTCAAAGTAATATCAATACAATTGGTACACATATTTCTATTGGGCTCCACATCGGTTTTTAAACATAATGAACAAGCAGATTCCTCTGTATCAGACATGTTTAAACAGACTAGCAATGAAGCTAGCAAGCTTGGAAATTACTTCAATAAGTTTACAAGCAATATAAAAAACGCTGCAGCGCTTTTTTTTTTTTTTTAAACAGACATGGCTCTCGTGTCATCGGCACGCTCTGTCCTTAACCCAGAGCTGTCGCACTTGCCTCTTAACTCGGGCATATTGTATAATACTTCTTTCATAACATTAGCCATATCATGTAAAGTGATTTGTAAGGGCCTTGATGTACTTGGCGCCTCAATCTTACGCACCTCCCGAGCGGGAGACGAAGGTACTGACACGTGAGGAGAGTTAGACGGCATAACTTCCCCCTCGTTGTCTGGTGATAATTTCTTTATCGGTACAGATTGACTTTTATTCAAAGTAATATCAATACAATTGGTACACATATTTCTATTGGGCTCCACATCGGTTTTTAAACATAATGAACAAGCAGATTCCTCTGTATCAGACATGTTTAAACAGACTAGCAATGAAGCTAGCAAGCTTGGAAATTACTTCAATAAGTTTACAAGCAATATAAAAAACGCTGCAGCGCTTTTTTTTTTTTTTTTAAAAAAAACACAATTGAATAACAAAGAACTAGTTCAGTTACAGTCAACAATTTTTTAAATGTATTAATTAGCAGAGGATTGCACCCATTAGCAAAAGGATGATTAACCCCTCAGTACCCAAAACGGATATCAAATTAAGATTTAACGCTTTTATCACAGTCAAACACACTGTCACAGGTCTGCTGTGACTGATTACCTCCCTCAAAAACGAATTTTGAAGATCCCTGAGCTCTCTGGAGACGTCCTGGATCAAAGAGGAAGAAGCAGGAAGACTGTGCTAGAATTTTAACTGCGCAACAAGGCGCTAAAAAAGGTCCCTCCCACTCCTATTACAACAGTGGGAGACCTGATATAACGGTTTCTATGCAGAAATATACGTTAGCCGTGTGGAAAAAAATCATGCCCAAAAAGATTTATCACCAAAGTACCTCACAAAACGATTAACATGCCAGTAAACGTTTTAAAAAAAAACAACATTTCAGATGCTGTGTAAAGTTATTACTAAGCCTGCTACCAGTCGCTTCTACTGCAGTTAAGGCTCACACATTATATCAGTATTAACAGTATTTTTTCAGTCAAATTCTAGTCCCTAGAAAATAACTCTACTGTGCATACATTTATCAGCCTGATACCAGTCACTACTACTGCATTTAAGGCTGTACTTACATCATACGGGTAACAGCAGTATTTTCTTAGTCAATTCCATTCCCAGAAAATATTGTACTGCACATACCTCATTTGCGGGAGACCCCGCATGCTATTCCCATTTTCTGAAATTACCCCACTCCTCAGAATGTCGAGAACAGCCAGTGGATCTTAGTTACGCCTGCTAAGATCATAGAAAACGCAGGCAGTTTCTTCTTCCAAATACTGCCTGAGATAGAAAAACAGCACACTCCGGTGCCATTTAAAATAACAAACTTTTGATTGAAGAATAATTAAGTAAAAACTCCAGCTCCTCTCGCGACCTCCTTCTTTGTTGAGGGTTGCAAGAGAATGACTGGATATGACATGTGAGGGGAGGAGCTATATAGCAGCTCTGCTTGGGTGATCCTCTTGCAACTTCCTGTTGGGAAGGAGAATATATCCCATAAGTAATGGATGACCCGTGGACTGAACACACTTAACAAGAGAAAACAGAATAAGAAGGGACTTCTAGATATCTGTCCAACTTACTAAATTTCTCTGGAGGAACCACAATTGAATCACAGTCGTCCAGAGTCATCAAAACCTCTCTCAATAACAGGCGGAGGTGTTCAAGTTTAAACCTGAAGGAAACCACTTCTGAATCTGTCAGTGGATAGACACTTCCTGAGTCAGATAGTTCACCTCTCAATGCCGGATGAAAGAACTGCACGGCTTCTCTGTAGTGCACGAAAGATAACGCCGTCCTTCGTGGGTTATGTCTTCCGTTACCCAAAAAAGTGTAGCGAACGATCACCGGACTTTTAAACCAAGCACCACTATGTCATCTATTTACAATTACAGTAAAAACACATAGCCCTACACTGGAACTCAAAGTATGAAGCTCCGCTGATAACTTCCCCAGCGTCTCGCCCACAGCACCAAAAACACAGGATTATTTGTCACAGCAGGAAGCCTTCAGCATTATTATAGCCCCTAGATGTGACTCTCTCCCCTGCATCTCATGAACACCCAGGGTACATAGCAAATGAGGGGGCCCTGAGAATAAAGTCTATTTCCCCACTATCATATGGGCAATATATACAGCCATTTCTGAGGTAGGAGTGTCCCAGAAAGATAAAGAGCTGCACATACCTCTATGCTGAGCGACAGCATGACCGGTCCCACAGGATCAAGAGGTCTTCTCCCTCCTGTAATTCTGTGGAGACATACAGGGCCTTAGTTAATATCTGCTAAGACCATCACCTGAAGGGCAGCACTCAGTATGGGAGGCGCAGTGAGAATTTAATCCCACCAGTTCCCATTGCTTTAAATCCACCTGTAGCTCTACTCAAGAGGCTGACAAGGAATACGGCTACACCCTATAATAAAATAGCACTCACTGGTACCATTTAAAAATAAACTCTTGAATGAAGAATCTAAACTAACACCTCACTTTACCTCTTCCTATCACTAACACAGGCAAAGAGAATGACTGGAGTGGGAGGAGCTATATATACAGCTCTGCTGTGGTGCTCTTTGCCTCCTCCTGCTGACCAGGAGGCGTTATCCCACAAGTAAGGATGAAATCCGTGGACTCATTGTGTCTTTAAAAAGAAATAGGAGTTATATATAGATATAAATCATCAGCACAAAAATATAGTGCTTACTGTGCATTGAGGGTTACCATCTAATAAAGACATAGTCCATCGTATATAGGGGTGATAGTCGTGACATAGTGTTAAACGTGATTGCCAAAAAGTGTATATAAATGTAAATATAAATTGTGTTGACTAGATTCTTATCAAAGATGACAGATAACTAAAGTGAGTATGTGCTTGGGGTGACAAACTAGAAGCTAAAGAAGGGTGTATGGAGTGTTTACACTAAGTCGGAATTGTTGATGTTGATCTAAAACTGTCACTAAATCTATGAGAGTACTGTGGTTAGAGCATATAGCCAGTATATATTAACTCATACATTGTAGGTTTCTACTAATTAAAGGTATGGGCTAATATACTCATAGTGTCGATCAATACATGGTTAAAGACTATGTGATGTAACTTACAAAAAGGGGGTAAAGTTGTTCTGTTCGTTTAACCCTAGTGGGTAGACAGAGTTGAGTAAAAATATCCACTTTTGTAACCCAAAAGCGTTGTTAGAAAATGCTGGCGAAAGAGGTGATTGTTTTGCCTGTATTAGCATCTTTTTGAGCGTTTTTAATATTTCTTAGATGTAATCAAATCTACAATGTTTTGGGTCAATCTAGGAATCAGAGGTGGAAACTTAGAATCAGCGTTACTATGTGCAGAAAGCAAGTGGATATTTTTACTCAACTCTGTCTATCCACTAGGGATAAACGAACAGAACAACTTTAATCATATATTGATCAACACCATGAGTATATTAGACCATACCTTTAATTAGTAGAAAACCTACAATGTATGAGTTAATATATACTGGCTATATGCTCTAACCACAGTACTCTCATACATTTAGTGTCAGTTTTAGATCAACATTAACTATAAACATTATGGCTATCCATGTATATATATATATATATATATATATATATATATACACACACACAAGGGATTGCAACTAACAATATATACAATTCCGACTTAGTGTAAACACTCCATACACCCATTCTTTAGCTGGGTGTATGGAGTTGTTTATTTTAATTGCACATCCCAGTATTTTAAATTCTTTATTTTTATGCGTTTTTCTAATAAAAGTTATATTTTAAACTGATCAATAGCGAATCATCTTCTTGGCCCCTTTGAATTCATAAATAATCATGATTTGAAAATATGTCTACAGTGAGTGCTTTATGTGTATTCTTAAAATGGTCTCTGTCACGGATACTGGGCTGCAGGGGCTGAACCCTTGCCCCCCCTATAGACTTCACCCCAGCTGTTTCTCAGTGGTTTTGGGCTCCTCAGAGCAACCACAATCTCTGGAATCTTTTGTTTGGTGTATGACCAGGAAAACCCTCCTAGGCTGGCTGGGCTTCTGGAACTCCCGGTCGGCCGCCTCACAACGGACACCCGCCTAACTCCTCTTAGGCTGGCCGGGCTCCTGGAACTCCCGGTCGACCACAGGACACCCGCTAACTTTACAATAACCAAGGTGAGGGGAGCTAAAGGTATAATTTGTGGTGTTTGTATGTTACTGTGTAACCTAAATAAGAGTTTATGCTTATACGTTTTGATAGAAAAAATAATATATTTATTTTAAAACACTTTAAAACATTTTAAAACATGTGCTTAATAAAAGTATAGAGCTCTATTACTTTAAGACATATAATACAATATACAATATATAATTTGTAATAACAATACTGGAGGATAGAAAATAGTTGCTATAATATTGTACACTTTTTGCTTGCTTCTTTGGTCTAGATAGTCTCTTTTGAGGCTTTAAAAGTTTCGTATTATTGTTATTCTGGTACTCACGATTTTGTCTTGAGTGTAAAAAGGCTTTTTAGCTTTTTAGCTTTATGGGGTCATAAAAAACCGTTGCGGAGGCAATATACGTTTGGAGTGATTACAGCCTTTAATTTGACAATCTTGTTTTTTTGCTTTTTGTGGCTTTGGAGATTAATAGGAACAAGTGGTAGATTTGTTTCTGTTTCCTTTGTTAAGAGTTACAAAGTTTTAAAAGAGGGTGATACAATATATATCTCCATTGGCTGTGCTAAAGAAAAATCTTAGCCGTTTTATCGTTGTTGTGGTGCTTGAAAGTTCCTCGATGTTTAGCGGGGGTTCAATTTGAAATATCCGTTGGTCTCTGAGACTGTATACCCTATTTTCTGCTAGTATGGTGTTCAGGGTTTGCAGGAGTCTCTAAGAGGCTTATAGCGTTTGAAAATTCCTCGATCTTTAGCAGGAGTTTAATTAGGAATATCCGTTGGTCTCTGAGACTGTTTACCCTTATAATTTTTGCTGGTAGGTGTTCAGGGTTTGCAGGAGTCTCTAAGAGGCAGTTCTGTCTGTAGTCCGTTGTTTTGTTTTGCTTCTTTTGCGCTTATTATTTCAAGCGCTAGATAGAGTTGAATCCGTTGAAGGGAAGATAGTTCTTATCCCACTGTGTGGGCATAAACTGTCAAAGAGGGTGCACACTCAGGTGGGCAGATCTACGCGTTTCGGCGGGTGCCTTTATCAAGATGCCTCTGAGAGTGTTCGCGGTCCTATTTAAAAAGGGGTAGGTAGGTCCTGATTGGTTAATTAGAGATTCTTTGTTGACCAATCTCTGTGCAGATATTTGAGCAGTGTGTTCGGTTACATTTTTTGTTGTAGTACAGATTTGTGAAATGATAACGTCAGCTTGATTGAAAATTTTAACATATATAGCTACTCATAATTTTCTAAACATAGTTGATCTGATTGTGTGTTTAGTTTGTGTGTGCGCCCTCTATAAGACATTATATAGTTGTGGGAAATAAACTATATAAATTTGTGAATAAGAAAAAATAAACTATATATAATTGTGAGTTGGAAAGAAGGGGGGGGGTGTTTGGACATATGTGATAACTTTGAATTTTTGCATCAGCATAACAATGCTTTAATTATTTTGCAGTTTTGTAGCTGAGTGCTGTTAAAGGTTGCGACAAATTTCAAAACAATGAAGTTATATGATATATTCCTCTTTGAATATATGTAAATATAGGAATGTTTAAATCTAAAAGTATTAGATCAGAAAGTTTAGATCAAACTCCATATTTAATCCATGTGGATATAAAGTTTTAAAGGAGTAAATATATTCCGCTTCTTTTCTAAGTAGGAGGTTTTCTAGGTTTCCCCCTCTGGGATTAAGGAAAACTTTTTTGACTCCCCAATATTTCAGGTGGTGGATATTGCCATTATGATATTCAGTAAAATGTTTATATAGATTGGTGTTAGTTGATTTATGTTCGATATGGTGAAGGTGTTCTCTTATGCGGTCTCTAAGCATACGGCTAGTTTGGCCAAAGTATTGGTAACCACATAAACATTGTAAACAATAAATGACATTCTTATCTGAACATTGTATGATTTCTTTGATGTTGATATATTGATTGTTATTATTAGATTTCAGGGTTTTGATCTTGCTACTATGTTTGCATGATTTACAGGATATACAAGGAAAGAAACCTTCAACTTTTTCTTTGTTTAGATCGAATGTATTGGGATTGTGGATTTCCTTATTTTTAAATTCACTTGGTGATAGTATGTTTTTCAGATTTTTTGCTTTCTTAAAAATGATGTCTGGATTATTTTTCAATCTATGTCCCAAAATTTGGTCATGTTTTATATAGTGCCAGTGTTTGTTTAAAATCTTTTTGATTTCATGATGTTGTGAGTTGTATTGCGTTATAAAAGGTATAAATAAGGGATCGTTTCTGTTTTGGTTAGGTTCTGATTTTTGTTTTGGTGCGAGTATCAAGTTCCTATCCATTTCTTTTACCTCTAATTGTGTTTTCTCCAAAGTGTGGATGTTATATCTTTTTTCAATGAATCTTTGTTTTAAGGTTTCTGATTGGGTGGAGTATTGGTTAATATCTGAACAATTTTTCCTGATTCTGGTGAATTGATTTTTGGGGATATTTGTTTTCCATTTATTTAGGTGGCAGCTTTTATTGTGTATGTAGTTATTGGCATCTGTTTTTTTAAAAAAGGTTTTGGTTGTAATCATCATATTTTTAATTTCTATTTCTAAGTCCAAATAGTGAATTGAGTTTGTACTGAATTCATGAGTGAAATTAAGGCCTAGTATGTTGTTATTTAAGTCTTCTAGAAATAATTCTAGGAGTTCAGGTTCGCCTCTCCAAATTATAAATAGGTCATCTATATAGCGGTAATATAGCACAAGGTTCGCCCCCCATGGGCTAGAATTGATATAATTATGTTCAAAATAACCCATGAATAGATTAGCATAACTGGGGGCGAACCTTGTGCCCATAGCAGTCCCCTTGTGTTGTAGAAAAATCTCTTCATTAAATAAAAAAGAGTTGTTATATAGTATAAAATGGATACAATCAATTAGGAATTTATTTTGTTCTTTATTTAAATTTGGATCCTTGTCTAAGGAGAATTTTATAGCTTTAAGCCCTTTTTGGTGATCTATGTTAGTGTATAGGGAATTTACATCACATGTTACTAGAAGGAAGTTTTCTTCCCAAGATATATCTTTTAAGATGTTGAGTAATTGAGTTGAGTCTTTTAGATAGGAGGGTAACTGGGAAACGTATGACTGTAAGAAGAAATCGACATATTGCGAAAGATTTGATGTGAGGGATCCTATGCCTGATATGATAGGTCGTCCAGGGGGTTTAGTTAAGTTTTTATGGATTTTGGGAAGTATGTAAAAAGTAGGTGAAATAGGGTTAACAATGTTTATAAAATCAAATTCATTTTTTGTAAGTACTCCTGAGTTTAATGCTTTTATGAGAAGATCTTGTAGTTTTTTTGTTTGGTTTTTTAAGGGGTTAGATCTTAATTTTTTATATGTTGTTTGGTCATTTAGAAGTCTGTAAGATTCCTCTAAATAAAAAGATGTGTCCATAAGGACTATTCCTCCGCCCTTGTCAGCTTGCTTAATAGTGATTTCGTTATTATTTTTTAGATCTTTTATTATTTTTAGTTCCTTTTGAGTCATATTCCACTCTATGAATTTGTTTTGATCTAGTTTGTCTATATCTTGTTTGACCATTTTCTCAAAGAGTTTAATGTCTTCGCTTTTTTCATTTGTGGGATAGAACGTTGAGGGGGCTTTTAGATTTGTGTGTTTAAATTTTTGTTCATTTTCTTTGAGGGTTTTGTTCTCGAGAGGGTTCTTTATGAAATATCTTTTTAAGGTGAGTTTACGTATGTATTGGTTTATGTTTATGAGGGTTTCAAATTTATTTAATTTGCATGATGGGGCAAATGATAAGCCTTTACTTAGAACTGATTTTTGAAGGGGATTTAATTGGTATTTACTTATATTGAATATTCCTGTATGTTTTATTTCTGTCTTTTCGGGATTTTGTCTAGATTTTCTTCCGTTTCTCCTACCTCTAATCCTCGTTTGTTTCTTACGATTCTTTTTGGGAGGATGCGGTGTGTGTTGGTTTTTGATGTTCCTTCCCCTAAAGGGGCCTGTTCTAAAAAAACTTTCTGTTGTTCTGCAATATGAGGTGCGGAGGACCTTGTGTCTTGTTCTAATGGTTGATATCTATTTCTTGTTTGAATTCTCCAATCTGAGTTGGAGTCAAAATGGTTTCTTTTGTGATTAGTGTAGTAAGAGTTTTTATTTTTATTCTTGTATGTGTAGTGATCAGATTGGTCATAATTGTGTCTATAAGGATATTGGTTATCTGGTTTGTAATTCCATTCTCGGTTACCCCATCTATGTTCATAGTTATTTCTTTGATTGGAATTATTTCTGTTATGGTTTGAATTGTGTTGGTATTCTCTATATGAGTAATTTCTCCTCGGGGTATAGCCCCAATCTATGTTTGAATCGTTATTCGACAAATCATAATTGTTATGTGAGTATTGGTTTGAAAATGAATTTTTGGGTGTTCTTGTGTCATATCTATTTTGACTGACGAATTTTTCTTCTGTTTGTACTTTTGTGTGGTATTGGTCATCAGGGTAATTAGTGTATTGTCTTCTATGATAGTTTTGTTGTTTATTAGATCCTTCTATATTTCGTATGTCTGATGGAATATGATTCCTAAATGTCGTGTGATTCGATTGTAGGGGTTTATTTTGGTTAATATTTGTATGGTTAGATTTCCCAAATAAATATGATTTGTCTAAAGTTTTTGGAATTGGAGAGGCGACTATTTCAGCTGTATTCTCGTTAGTGGAATCTATTTCTATTGGAATATCAATATCTAGAGTTTCAGAGTAGTCTTCCAGATCTCTATTATATTTAGATGATTTCGTTGCTAGAATATTTTCTTTAAAACTTGAAATGGTGTTAAAAATTTCTTTTTGATTGTTTAGGAACTCGGTATTGTTTTCATAAATTTTTAAAATGTTTTTTTGTTGGTCTATTTCCTTTTTAGTCTAACTTAATGTGATGTGTCTAGACTTGATTATTATTTTCATTAATGTTAGAGAAGCGTTTTCAAGGGTCTCAAACCATTCATTAGATAGTTCATCGTTTAGGTTGAATGTACAATTTTTCTTTAATCTAAGTCCTCTTGGGACCATGTTATTCTCAATATATTTTTCTGTGTATTTGATTTCTATGGTATTTTTTAGTTCTTTAATCAGAAGTTTTTCCAAGTTACCACATAATTCTGTCAAATTTTTAGGAGTATTTGTGTGGGGATTAATATCTTGGTTATATATAAAACATAATTTATGCTTACCTGATAAATTCCTTTCTTCTGTTGTGTGATCAGTCCACGGGTCATCATTACTTCTGGGATATAACTCCTCCCCAACAGGAAATGCAAGAGGATTCACCCAGCAGAGCTGCATATAGCTCCTCCCCTCTACGTCACTCCCAGTCATTCGACCAAGAATCAACGAGAAAGGAGAAACCAAGGGTGAAGTGGTGAATGGAGTATAATTTAAAAGATATTTACCTGCCTTAAAAAACAGGGCGGGCCGTGGACTGATCACACAACAGAAGAAAGGAATTTATCAGGTAAGCATAAATTATGTTTTCTTCTGTTATGTGTGATCAGTCCACGGGTCATCATTACTTCTGGGATACCAATACCAAAGCAAAAGTACACGGATGACGGGAGGGATAGGCAGGCTCATTATACAGAAGGAACCACTGCCTGAAGAACCTTTCTCCCAAAAATAGCCTCCGAAGAAGCAAAAGTGTCAAATTTGTAAAATTTGGAAAAAGTATGAAGCGAAGACCAAGTTGCAGCCTTGCAAATCTGTTCAACAGAGGCCTCATTCTTAAAGGCCCAAGTGGAAGCCACAGCTCTAGTAGAATGAGCTGTAATTCTTTCAGGAGGCTGCTGTCCAGCAGTCTCATAGGCTAAACGAATTATGCTACGAAGCCAGAAGGAGAGAGAGGTAGCCGAAGCCTTATGACCTCTCCTCTGACCAGAGTACACGACAAACAGGGAAGACGTTTGTCGAAAATCCTTAGTTGCCTGCAAGTAGAACTTGAGGGCACGAACTACATCCAGATTGTGTAGAAGACGTTCCTTCTTTGAAGAAGGATTCGGGCACAGGGAAGGCACCACGATCTCTTGATTGATGTTCCTGTTAGTGACTACCTTAGGTAAGAACCCAGGTTTTGTACGCAGAACTACCTTATCTGAATGAAAAATCAAATAAGGAGAATCACAATGTAAAGCTGATAACTCAGAGACTCTCCGAGCCGAAGAAATAGCCATTAAAAATAACACTTTCCAAGATAACAACTTTATGTCAATGGAATGAAGGGGTTCAAACGGAACTCCTTGTAGAACGTTAAGAACAAGGTTTAAACTCCATGGCGGAGTAACAGTTTTAAACACAGGCTTGATCCTAGCTAAAGCCTGACAAAAGGCCTGGACGTCTGGATTTTCTGACAGACGCCTGTGTAACAAGATGGACAGAGCTGAGATCTGTCCCTTTAATGAGCTAGCCGATAAACCCTTTTCTAAACCTTCTTGTAGAAAGGACAATATCCTAGGAATCCTAACCTTACTCCAGGAGTAACCTTTGGATTCGCACCAGTATAGGTATTTACGCCATATCTTATGGTAAATCCTTCTGGTAACAGGCTTCCTAGCCTGTATCAGGGTATCAATAACCGACTCAGAAAACCCACGTTTTGATAAAATCAAGCGTTCAATTTCCAAGCAGTCAGCTTCAGAGAAGTTAGATTTTGATGTTTGAATGGACCCTGTATCAGAAGGTCCTGTCTTAGAGGTAGAGACCAAGGCGGACAGGATGACATGTCCACTAGATCTGCATACCAAGTCCTGCGTGGCCATGCAGGCGCTATTAGAATCACTGATGCTCTCTCCTGTTTGATTTTGGCAATCAATCAAGGAAGCAGCGGGAAGGGTGGAAACACATAAGCCATCCCGAAGTTCCAAGGTGCTGTCAAAGCATCTATCAGAACCGCTCCCGGATCCCTGGATCTGGACCCGTAGCGAGGAAGTTTGGCGTTCTGGCGAGACGCCATGAGATCTATCTCTGGTTTGCCCCAACGTCGAAGTATTTGGGCAAAGACCTCCGGATGAAGTTCCCACTCCCCCGGATGAAAAGTCTGGCGACTCAAGAAATCCGCCTCCCAGTTCTCCACTCCCGGGATGTGGATTGCTGACAGGTGGCAAGAGTGAGACTCTGCCCAGCGAATTATCTTTGATACTTCCATCATTGCTAGGGAGCTTCTTGTCCCTCCCTGATGGTTGATGTAAGCTACAGTCGTGATGTTGTCCGACTGAAACCTGATGAACCCCCGAGTTTTTAACTGGGGCCAAGCCAGAAGGGAATTGAGAACTGCTCTCAATTCCAGAATGTTTATTGGCAGGAGACTTTCCTCCTGACTCCATTGTCCCTGAGCCTTCAGAGAATTCCAGACAGCGCCCCAACCTAGTAGGCTGGCGTCTGTTGTTACAATTGTCCAGTCCGGCCTGCTGAATGGCATCCCCCTGGACAGATGTGGCCGAGAAAGCCACCATAGAAGAGAGTTTCTGGTCTCTTGATCCAGATTCAGAGTAGGGGACAAGTCTGAGTAATCCCCATTCCACTGACTCAGCATGCACAATTGCAGCGGTCTGAGATGTAGACGTGCAAAGGGTACTATGTCCATTGCTGCTACCATTAAGCCGATCACCTCCATGCATTGAGCTACTGACGGGAGTTGAATGGAATGAAGGACACGGCATGCATTTAGAAGCTTTGTTAATCTGTCTTCTGTCAGATAAATCTTCATTTCTACAGAATCTATAAGAGTCCCCAAGAATGGAACTCTTGTGAGAGGAAAGAGAGAACTCTTCTTTTCGTTCACTTTCCATCCATGCGACCTTAGAAATGCCAGAACTAACTCTGTATGAGACTTGGCAGTTTGAAAGCTTGAAGCTTGTATCAGAATGTCGTCTAGGTACGGAGCTACCGAAATTCCTCGCGGTCTTAGTACCGCCAGAAGGGCACCCAGAACCTTTGTGAAGATTCTTGGAGCCGTAGCCAATCCGAATGGAAGAGCTACAAACTGGTAATGCCTGTCTAAGAAGGCAAACCTTAGATACCGGTAATGATCTTTGTGAATCGGTATGTGAAGGTAAGCATCCTTTAAATCCACTGTGGTCATGTACTGACCCTTTTGGATCATGGGTAAGATTGTCCGAATAGTTTCCATTTTGAACGATGGAACTCTTAGGAATTTGTTTAGGATCTTTAAATCCAAGATTGGCCTGAAAGTTCCCTCTTTTTTGGGAACCACAAACAGGTTTGAGTAAAACCCTTGTCCTTGTTCCGACCGCGGAACCGGATGGATCACTCCCATTAATAACAGATCTTGTACACAGCGTAGAAACGCTTCTTTCTTTATCTGGTTTGTTGACAACCTTGACAGATGAAATCTCCCTCTTGGGGGAGAGAATTTGAAGTCTAGAAGGTATCCCTGAGATATGATCTCTAGCGCCCAGGGATCCTGAACATCTCTTGCCCAAGCCTGGGCGAAGAGAGAGAGTCTGCCCCCCACTAGATCCGGTCCCGGATCGGGGGCCCTCGGTTCATGCTGTCTTTGGGGCAGCAGCAGGTTTCCTGGCCTGCTTGCCCTTGTTCCAGGACTGGTTAGGTTTCCAGCCTTGTCTGTAACGAGCAACAGCTCCTTCCTGTTTTGGTGCAGTGGAAGTTGGTGCTGCTCCTGCTTTGAAATTCCGAAAGGGACGAAAATTAGACTGTCTAGCCTTAGCTTTGGCTTTGTCTTGAGGCAGGGCGTGGCCCTTACCTCCTGTAATGTCAGCGATAATTTCTTTCAAACCGGGCCCAAATAAAGTTTGCCCCTTGAAAGGTATATTAAGTAATTTGGACTTAGAAGTTACATCAGCTGACCAGGATTTTAGCCACAGCGCCCTACGTGCCTGAATGGCGAATCCTGAGTTCTTAGCCGTAAGTTTCAATAAATGTACTACGGCCTCCGAAATGAATGAATTAGCTAGTTTAAGGACTCTAAGCCTGTCCGTAATGTCGTCCAGCGTAGCTGAACTAAGGTTCTCTTCCAGAGACTCAATCCAAAATGCTGCCGCAGCCGTAATCGGCGCGATGCATGCAAGGGGTTGCAATATAAAACCTTGTTGAACAAACATTTTCTTAAGGTAACCCTCTAATTTTTTATCCATTGGATCTGAAAAAGCACAGCTATCCTCCACCGGGATAGTGGTACGCTTAGCTAAAGTAGAAACTGCTCCCTCCACCTTAGGGACCGTTTGCCATAAGTCCCGTGTGGTGGCGTCTATTGGAAACATCTTTCTAAATATTGGAGGGGGTGAGAACGGCACACCGGGTCTATCCCACTCCTTAGTAACAATTTCAGTTAGTCTCTTAGGTATAGGAAAAACGTCAGTACTCGCCGGTACCGCAAAGTATTTATCCAACCTACACAATTTCACTGGTATTGCAACAGTGTTACAATCATTAAGAGCCCTAAAACCTCCCCTAGTAATACACGGAGGTTCTCCAATTTAAATTTAAAATTTGAAATATCTGAATCCAATCTGTTTGGATCAGAACCGTCACCCACAGAATGAAGCTCTCCGTCCTCATGCTCTGCAAGCTGTGACGCAGTATCAGACATGGCCCTAGTATTATCAGCGCACTCTGTTCTCACCCCAGAGTGATCACGCTTGCCTCTTAGTTCTGGTAATTTAGCCAAAACTTCGGTCATAACAGTAGCCATATCTTGTAATGTTATCTGTAATGGCCGCCCAGATGTACTAGGCGCCACAATATCACGCACCTCCCGGGCGGGAGATGCAGGTACTGACACGTGAGGCGAGTTAGTCGGCATAACTCTCCCCTCGCTGTTTGGTGAAATTTGTTCAATTTGTACAGATTGGCTTTTATTTAAAGTAGCATCAATACAGTTAGTACATAAATTTCTATTGGGCTCCACCTTGGCATTGGAACAAATGACACAGGTATCTTCCTCTGAATCAGACATGTTTAACACACTAGCAATAAACTTGCAACTTGGTTACAATCTTATTTAACAAAAACGTACTGTGCCTCAAAGAAGCACTAAACGATTAAATGACAGTTGAAATAATGAACTGAAAAAACAGTTATAGCATCAATCCTTAAAAACAACACAACTTTTAGCAAAGGTTTGTTCCCATTAGTAAAGTAACAATAATTAAATTTGAAGCATAAAAATTACAGAGCAACGTTTTTAATCACAGTCAATATATAAGTCTCACAGCTCTGCTGAGAGAATCTACCTCCCTCCAAAGAAGTTTGAAGACCCCTGAGTTCTGTTAGAGATGAACCGGATCATGCAGGAAATACAAGAGTAACTGACTGGAAATTTTTGATGCGTAGCAAAGAGCGCCAAAAACGGCCCCTCCCCCTCACACACAGCAGTGAGAGAGAAACGAAACTGTCACAATTAAAACAAGCAACTGCCAAGTGGAAAAATAATGCCCAAACATTTATTCACTCAGTACCTCAGAAAATGCAAACGATTCTACATTCCAGCAAAAACGTTTAACATAATAAATACCTATTAAAAGGTTTAATGTACTTTTAACAGAGTAATTCCAGTGAAATACCATCCCCAGAATACTGAAGTGTAGAGTATACATACATGTCATTATAACGGTATGGCAGGATTTTCTCATCAATTCCATTCAGAAAATAAAAACTGCTACATACCTCAATGCAGATTCATCTGCCCGCTGTCCCCTGATCTGAAGCTTTTACCTCCCTCAGATGGCCGAGAAACAGCAATATGATCTTAACTACTCCGGTTAAAATCATAGTAAAAACTCTGGTAGATTCTTCTTCAAACTCTGCCAGAGAGGCAATAACACGCTCCGGTGCTATTGTAAAATAACAAACTTTTGATTGAAGTTATAAAAACTAAGTATAATCACCATAGTCCTCTCACACATCCTATCTAGTCGTTGGGTGCAAGAGAATGACTGGGAGTGACGTAGAGGGGAGGAGCTATATGCAGCTCTGCTGGGTGAATCCTCTTGCATTTCCTGTTGGGGAGGAGTTATATCCCAGAAGTAATGATGACCCGTGGACTGATCACACATAACAGAAGAAATAATAATAACGAAATCACTATTAAGCAAGCTGACAAGGGCGGAGGAATAGTCCTTATGGACACATCTTTTTATTTAGAGGAATCTTACAGACTTCTAAATGACCAAACAACATATAAAAAATTAAGATCTAACCCCTTAAAAAACCAAACAAAAAAACTACAAGATCTTCTCATAAAAGCATTAAACTCAGGAGTACTTACAAAAAATGAATTTGATTTTATAAACATTGTTAACCCTATTTCACCTACTTTTTACATACTTCCCAAAATCAATAAAAACTTAACTAAACCCCCTGGACGACCTATCATATCAGGCATAGGATCCCTCACATCAAATCTTTCGCAATATGTCGATTTCTTCTTACAGTCATACGTTTCCCAGTTACCCTCCTATCTAAAAGACTCAACTCAATTACTCAACATCTTAAAAGATATATCTTAGGAAGAAAACTTCCTTCTAGTAACATGTGATGTAAATTCCCTATACACTAACATAGATCACCAAAAAGGGCTTAAAGCTATAAAATTCTTCTTAGACAAGGATCCAAATTTAAATAAAGAACAAAATAAATTCCTAATTGATTGTATCCATTTTATACTATATAACAACTCTTTTTTATTTAATGAAGAGATTTTTCTACAACACAAGGGGACTGCTATGGGCACAAGGTTCGCCCCCAGTTATGCTAATCTATTCATGGTTTTTTTTGAACATAATTATATCAATTCTAGCCCATGGGGGGCGAACCTTGTGCTATATTACCGCTATATAGATGACCTATTTATAATTTGGAGAGGCGAACCTGAACTCCTAGAATTATTTCTAGAAGACTTAAATAACAACATACTAGGCCTTAATTTCACTCATGAATTCAGTACAAACTCAATTCACTATTTGGACTTAGAAATAGAAATTAAAAATATGATGATTACAACCAAAACCTTTTTTAAAAAAACAGATGCCAATAACTACATACACAATAAAAGCTGCCACCTAAATAAATGGAAAACAAATATCCCCAAAAATCAATTCACCAGAATCAGGAAAAAATGTTCAGATATTAACCAATACTCCACCCAATCAGAAACCTTAAAACAAAGATTCATTGAAAAAAGATATAACATCCACACTTTGGAGAAAACACAATTAGAGGTAAAAGAAATGGATAGGAACTTGATACTCGCACCAAAACAAAAATCAGAACCTAACCAAAACAGAAACGATCCCTTATTTATACCTTTTATAACGCAATACAACTCACAACATCATGAAATCAAAAAGATTTTAAACAAACACTGGCACTATATAAAACATGACCAAATTTTGGGACATAGATTGAAAAATAATCCAGACATCATTTTTAAGAAAGCAAAAAATCTGAAAAACATACTATCACCAAGTGAATTTAAAAATAAGGAAATCCACAATCCCAATACATTCGATCTAAACAAAGAAAAAGTTGAAGGTTTCTTTCCTTGTATATCCTGTAAATCATGCAAACATAGTAGCAAGATCAAAACCCTGAAATCTAATAATAACAATCAATATATCAACATCAAAGAAATCATACGATGTTCAGATAAGAATGTCATTTATTGTTTACAATGTTTATGTGGTTACCAATACTTTGGCCAAACTAGCCGTATGCTTAGAGACCGCATAAGAGAACACCTTCACCATATCGAACATAAATCAACTAACACCAATCTATATAAACATTTTACTGAATATCATAATGGCAATATCCACCACCTGAAATATTGGGGAGTCAAAAAAGTTTTCCTTAATCCCAGAGGGGGAAACCTAGAAAACCTCCTACTTAGAAAAGAAGCGGAATATATTTACTCCTTTAAAACTTTATATCCACATGGATTAAATATGGAGTTTGATCTAAACTTTCTGATCTAATACTTTTAGATTTAAACATTCCTATATTTACATATATTCAAAGAGGAATATATCATATAACTTCATCGTTTCGAAATTTGTCGCAACCTTTAACAGCACTCAGCTACAAAACTGCAAAATAATTAAAGCATTGTTATGCTGATGCAAAAATTCAAAGTTATCACATATGTCCAAACACACCCCCCCTTCTTTCCAACTCACAATTATATATAGTTTATTTTTTCTTATTCACAAATTTATATAGTTTATTTCCCACAACTATATAATGTCTTATAGAGGGCGCACACACAAACTAAACACACAATCAGATCAACTATGTTTAGAAAATTATGAGTAGCTATATATGTTAAAATTTTCAATCAAGCTGACGTTATCATTTCACAAATCTGTACTACAACAAAAAATGTAACCGAACACACTGCTCAAATATCTGCACAGAGATTGGTCAACAAAGAATCTCTAATTAACCAATCAGGACCTACCTACCCCTTTTTAAATAGGACCGCGAACACTCTCAGAGGCATCTTGATAAAGGCACCCGCCGAAACGCGTAGATCTGCCCACCTGAGTGTGCACCCTCTTTGACAGTTTATGCCCACACAGTGGGATAAGAACTATCTTCCCTTCAACGGATTCAACTCTATCTAGCGCTTGAAATAATAAGCGCAAAAGAAGCAAAACAAAACAACGGACTACAGACAGAACTGCCTCTTAGAGACTCCTGCAAACCCTGAACACCTACCAGCAAAAATTATAAGGGTAAACAGTCTCAGAGACCAACGGATATTCCTAATTAAACTCCTGCTAAAGATCGAGGAATTTTCAAACGCTATAAGCCTCTTAGAGACTCCTGCAAACCCTGAACACCATACTAGCAGAAAATAGGGTATACAGTCTCAGAGACCAACAGATATTTCAAATTGAACCCCCGCTAAACATCGAGGAACTTTCAAGCACCACAACAACGATAAAACGGCTAAGATTTTTCTTTAGCACAGCCAATGGAGATATATATTGTATCACCCTCTTTTAAAACTTTGTAACTCCTAACAAAGGAAACAGAAACAAATCTACCACTTGTTCCTATTAATCTCCAAAGCCACAAAAAGCAAAAAAACAAGATTGTCAAATCAAAGGCTGTAATCACTCCAAACGTATATTGCCTCCGCAACGGTTTTTTATGACCCCATAAAGCTAAAAAGCTAAAAAGCCTTTTTACACTCAAGACAAAATCGTGAGTACCAGAATAACAATAATACGAAACTTTTAAAGCCTCAAAAGAGACTATCTAGACCAAAGAAGCAAGCAAAAAGTGTACAATATTATAGCAACTATTTTCTATCCTCCAGTATTGTTATTACAAATTATATATTGTATTATATGTCTTAAAGTAATAGAGCTCTATACTTTTATTAAGCACATGTTTTAAAATGTTTTAAAGTGTTTTAAAATAAATATATTATTTTTTCAATCAAAACGTATAAGCATAAACTCTTATTTAGGTTACACAGTAACATACAAACACCACAAATTATACCTTTAGCTCCCCTCACCTTGGTTATTGCACTTCATTCTTTGACAGTCGTTTGAAGGAACGACTGTCACACTTGTAGGGTTTAGAGCGCGGTTATATAAACCAATTTCCCCAATACTAACACTCATCAGGTGCACTCACTCTAAACTTGTTTTTCATTACCCGCTAACTTTACCTCTGGTCATTCCATCAGCCCTTTGCCCCAGAGCTCCGCTCTTTTGGGGATTGGTAGCCCCTAGGGAGGTCAAGAGCTGTGGCAATTATCAAAGGAGAGCTCCTTTGAGAACTGAGGGCTTTGGACACCCCTAACCCCATAACTTCAACGGACTGTAACTCCGGTCCCCAATAACGAATCATGCTGATTTTTGGACTGTGGCATCTGGGGACAGAGGGCTTTAAAATGACACCGCTCCACTGGGATCACCCGAAACCGCCACCTCTAAGTATTGGGATTATGTGAGACTGTGGCTCCTATGGAGGTGCCGGGCTGTCTGGAGGGGCGGGAATGGTGGGAAAATTGTGGGATTGTCCTTTGTGTTATGAAGATTAGATGTGTGTATAAAAGGAGTGTGTGTTCTCAATAAAATCAGTTCTTGTTCACCTGAAGGCTAGTCTGTCTAGTTATTTGGATGAGCTCCAGCTAAAATCACTTTCCTGGGCTACATAGAAATCACTTTCCTGGGCTACATAGCCACTTGTTCCAGGCAGAGGAAGGACCCGGTCGACGGTGCTACCCAGACGGGGTAGCAGGGAAGTCCGTCACAGTCTCTCCCATTTTTCTATCCATTTAGTAATGGTATAAGAGTATATCGTCGATCTGAAAAGGGAGGTAGAAGATGAATCCCTACCACTGATAATACAGAACCCATGAAAAGATTTTCCGTGAGAAAAACCATGAAAAATCAATAGGCGATACTCTCTTCACATCCCTCTGACAAACACTGTACTCTGAGAGGAATTGGGCTTCAGAATGCTTAGAAGCGCTTATCATAGAAGAAATCATAAAAATCAAGCACAAACTTACTTCACCACCTCCATAGGAGGCAAAGTTTGTAAAACTGAATTGTGGGTGTGGTGGGGGGTGTATTTATAGGCATTTTGAGGTTTGGGAAACTTTGCCCCTCCTGGTAGGATTGTATATCCCATATGTCACTAGCTGATAGACTTTTGCCAATTACATGAAAGAAAGTAACATTATGAAATATTTTAAGCACAAGCACATACTTAAAGGGACACTGAACCCAGTTTTTTTCTTACGTGATTAAGATAGAGCATGCAATTTTAAGCAACTTTCTAATTTACTCCCATTATCAAAATTTCTTCATTCTCATGCTATCTTTATTTGAAAAAGAAGGCATCTAAGCTTTTTTTTGCTACAGTACTCTGGACAGCACTTTTTATTGGTAGATGAATTTATCCACCAATCAGCAAGGACAACCCAGGTTGTTCACCAAAAATAGGCCAGCATCTAAACTTACATTCTTGCATTTCAAATAAAGATACCAAGAGAATGAAGAAAATTTGATAATAGAAGTAAATTAGAAAGTTGCTTAAAACTGCATGCTCTATCTGAGCATGCAGCATTTTAAACACAGCACTTGCTACTTGCTCAGAGAGCTTAAGGTGCTTGTACCATCTAGTAATAACTCAATTTGTTAATTGCTGACATGATACAAGCCCCACTGACGCTCTGAGTAGCCGCAGTATTTAAAATGCTGGTGCACTAAGAATGTCTAGCTATGCTTTATATGCACGTGCAGAGAAAAGTTAGCACTAAGACAGAAATAACTTTTACCTGAAGCATTTTTGCCAATAGATCTACATTGCAAATATGTTTCTATTTAAAGATGTAATTCATCTATATGTATTTCAATTTTGACCAGAATGTCCCTTTAATAGAGTGCCATTTACAAAGGCAGGATGGAGGTGAGGACTTTGATTGGATGGAGTCATTATGGAGGGAAGAGCACTATGTATAAATAACTTCACAGGAGTCATGACATATATAACCAAAGTCACTCTGTGCCACCTTTGGGAGAGGCGAAATGCAACATCAGGGGTTACGCTTTTGTGAACTTTGACTCCATTTCTTTTTGTAGCTGAAAGAGGGATCCAGTGATTTACATGCCACATGCAGGTGTTTTATGCGCCTTGGGCACAGATGTGAGACGATGGGGCACCTTTGCCATTGGATAAGGTAATAAGTACTGGCTGCGCTTTTGCCCAGGTTTGGTTTTTGGTGACCAGTTTTCTTTATATGTTTAAATGCATCCGGTCAACCCCTAGGTGTCTCGGTGCAGTAGCTCATTACTACACCCGGTCATGCCTGTTTGTATCCATCATCCCAGTATCTTGTGATAGTGGACACTTGATTTAGCTCATTCATCAATGGAATTGTTTTGTGACTAGTATCTTTGGATCCTGAAGATTGGGCCTAAGCCTGGAGGCTGTGATCCATTTATTTAATTTGCACTGTGTTACAATCTTGTGCATGAACATCTCCTTTTCCTTATCTGCAGATACGTTTTACATTGTATGTTTACATGTTTGTGGTTATGGTATGAGAATCTCTAAATAAATTGTAAGTGAACTTCATTTTGTGTGTGGCTGAACTATTCTTTTAGGTGTTCTCTATTTTGTTCACCCACTTTCTTTATAACATATACATTAAAAAAAAAATTAAAAAAAGAAGATCAAATGCTGAACATTTAAAGGGACAGTTTACACCAAAAATGTTATTGTTTAAAAAGATGGATAATCCCTTTATTACCCATTCCCCAGTTTTGCATTACCAACACTGTGATATTAATACACTTTTTACCTCTGTGATTATCTTGAATCTAAGCCTCTGGCATTTTAGCCAATCAGTGCTGATTCCTAGGTAACTCCTTGGGCATGAGCACAATGTTATCTACATGAAACACATGAACTAACACCCTCTATTTGTGAATACATTTCAAAATGCATTCAGATAAGAGGTGGCCTTCAAGGGCTAAGAAATTAGCATATGAGCCTACCTAGGTTTAGCTGTCAACTAAGAATACCAATAGAACAAAGTAAAATTGATGATAAAAGTAAATTGGAATGTTGTTTAAAATTACATGCCGTATCTGAATCATGAAAGTTTATTTTTGACTAAACCATCCCTTTAAATATTTTGATCTGGTTAGCTCTTCTTATCAACCTATTGGAGTCCTTATGAAAATTAGAAGTTAAATAATCACCAGGGGAAATTTCTATATCTCGACTTAAATCCTATCAAATACTTTCAAAGTGAGACCCCCATTCAATGCGAGGGGGCATGGACACAAATATACCATGCCCCTTTTACCTATAAAAAATTCTTCTTGACTTCCCCCTTATTCATTCCTAGCCCTGTTCGTCATAAGAAAAAGGACCAGGGAGAGACCTTGGTAATACTGTATAGGATTTAGGCCAAATATAGAAATTTCTGCTGTTGTAACTGCATATGTGATGCAGTGACTGGTATGTGAAAAACAGAATTTATGCTTACCTGATAAATTTCTTTCTCCTACGGTGTGTCCGGTCCACAGCTTCATCCTTACTTGTGGGATATTCCCTTCCCCTACAGGAAATGGCAAAGAGAGCACACAGCAAGAGCTGTCCATATAGTCCCCCCTCTGGCTCTGCCCCCCAGTCATTCGACCGACGGTTAGGAGAAAAAGGAGAAACTATAGGGTGCCGTGGTGACTGTAGTGTATGGAATAAAAATTTTTAAACCTGACTAAAAAGCCAGGGCGGGCCGTGGACCGGACACACCGTAGGAGAAAGAAATTTATCAGGTAAGCATAAATTCTGTTTTCTCCTACATTGGTGTGTCCGGTCCACGGCTTCATCCTTACTTGTGGGAACCAATACCAAAGCTTTAGGACACGGATGAAGGGAGGGAACAAGTCAGGTTACCTAAACGGAAGGCACCGAAGAAGCATAAGTATCGAATTTGTAAAATTTGGCAAAAGTATGCAGAGAAGACCAAGTCGCTGCCTTACAGATCTGATCAACAGAAGCCTCGTTCTTGAAGGCCCATGTGGAAGCCACAGCTCTAGTAGAGTGAGCTGTAATTCGTTCAGGAGGCTGCCGTCCAGCAGTCTCATAAGCCAATCGGATGATGCTTTTCAGCCAAAAAGAAAGAGAGGTAGCAGTAGCTTTCTGCCCTCTCCTCTTACCAGAATAAACGACAAACAAGGATGAAGTCTGTCTGAAATCCTTTGTTGCTTCTAAATAGAATTTTAAAGCACGGACCACATCTAAATTGTGTAACAAACGTTCCTTCTTCGAAAGTGGATTCGGACACAGAGAAGGAACAACTATTTCCTGGTTAATATTCCTGTTGGAAACCACTTTTGGAAGAAAACCAGGTTTGGTACGCAAAACAACCTTATCTGTATGGAATACCAGATAGGGTGAAGTACACTGCAAAGCAGACAATTCAGAAACTCTTCTAGCAGAAGAAATAGCAACCAAAAACAGAACTTTCCAAGATAGTAACTTGATATCTATGGAATGTAAAGGTTCAAACGGAACCCCTTGAAGAACTGAAAGAACTAAGTTTAGACTCCATGGAGGAGTCATGGGTCTGTAGACAGGCTTGATTCTGACTAAGGCCTGTACAAATGCCTGTACATCTGGCACTGCTGCCAGACGTTTGTGCAACAAAACAGACAGAGCAGATATCTGTCCTTTTAGAGAACTCGCTGACAACCCTTTATCCAAACCCTCTTGGAGAAAGGAGAGTATCCTAAGAATTTTAATTTTACTCCAAGAGAATCCCTTGGATTCGCACCAACAGATATATTTTTTCCATATCTTATGGTAAATTTTCCTAGTCACAGGTTTTCTGGCTTTGACCAGAGTATCTATAACTGAATCTGAAAACCCCCGCTTAGATAAAATCAAGCGTTCAATTTCCAAGCAGTCAGTTGCAGAGAGACTAGATTTGGATGTTCGAATGGACCTTGTACTAGAAGATCCTGTCTCAAAGGTAGCTTCCACGGTGGAGCCGATGACATATTCACCAGGTCTGCATACCAAGTCCTGTGTGGCCACGCAGGAGCTATCAGAATCACCGAGGCCCTCTCCTGTTTGATCCTGGCTACAAGCCTGGGAAGGAGAGGAAACGGTGGAAACACATAAGCTAGGTTGAACGACCAAGGCTCCACCAATGCATCCACTAGTCTCGCCTTGGGATCCCTGGATCTGGACCCGTAGCGAGGAACCTTGGAGTTCTGACGAGACGCCATCAGATCGATGTCTGGAATGCCCCATAGTTGAGTTAACTGGGCAAAGATCTCCGGGTGGAATTCCCACTCCCCCGGATGGAAAGTCTGACGACTCAAATAATCCGCCTCCCAGTTGTCTACTCCTGGGATGTGAATTGCAGATAGATGGCAGGAGTGATCCTCCGCCCATTTGATGATCTTGGATACCTCTCTCATCGCCAAGGAACTCTTTGTTCCCCGACTGAAATCTTATGAATCTGGCCTTCGCTAGTTGAGGCCAAGCCAGGAGCGCATTGAATATCGCTCTCAGTTTCAGAATGTTTATCGGGAGAAGAGACTCTTCCCGAGACCATAGACCCTGAGCTTTCAGGGAGTCCCAGACCGCGCCCCAGCCTAAAAGACTGGCGTCGGTCGTGACAATGACCCACTCTGGTCTGCGGAAACTCATTCCCTGAGACAGGTGATCTTGAGTCAACCACCAACGGAGTGAGTCTCTGGTTAACTGGTCTACTTGAATCTGAGGAGACAAGTCTGCATAATCCCCATTCCACTGTTTGAGCATGCACAGTTGTAATGGTCTTAGATGAATACGAGCAAAAGGAACCACGTCCATTGCTGCAACCATTAAACCTAATACCTCCATGCACTGAGCTATGGAAGGCTGAGGAATAGATTGAAGAACTTGACAAGCGTTTAGAAGCTTTAACTTTCTGACCTCTGTCAGAAAAATCTTCATTTCTACAGAATCTATTATTGTTCCTAGAAAAGGAACCCTTGTGGACTGGGACAGGGAACTTTTTTCTATGTTCACCTTCCACCCGTGAGACCTGAGAAAAGCTAATACAATGTCTGTATGAGCCCTTGATCTGGAAAGGGACGACGCTTGGATTAGGATGTTGTCTAAGTAAGGTGCCACCGCAATGCCCCTCGGTCTTAGAACCGCTAGTAGGGACCCTAGCACCTTTGTGAAAATTCTGGGAGCAGTGGCTAAACCGAACGGAAGAGCCACAAACTAGTAATGTTTGTCCAGAAAGGCGAACCTTAGGAACTGATGATGATCTTTGTGGATAGGAATATGTAGGTACGCATCCTTTAAGTCCACGGTAGTCATGTATTGACCCTTCTGGATTGTTGGTAAAATCGTTCGAATGGTTTCCATTTTGAATGATGGAACTCTGAGGAATTTGTTTAGAATTTTTAAATCCAGAATTGGCCTGAAAGTTCCCTCTTTTTTGGGAACTACAAACAGGTTTGAGTAAAACCCCAGACCTTGTTCTGCCGTTGGAACTGGGTGTATCACTCCCATCTTTAATAGATCTCCTACGCAATGTAAGAATTCCTGTCTCTTTATCTGGTCTGAAGATAAGCGAGACATGTGGAACCTTCCCCTTGGAGGAAGTTCCTTGAACTCTAGAAGATACCCCTGAGCGACTATTTCTAGTGCCCAGGGATCCGGAACATCTCTTGCCCAAGCCTGAGCAAAGAGAGAAAGTCTGCCCCCTACTAGATCCGGTCCTGGATCGGGGGCTACCCCTTCATGCTTTCTTGGTAGCAGCAGCAGGCTTCTTGGCCTGTTTACCCTTGTTCCAGCCTTGCATTGGTTTCCATGCTGGTTTAGGCTGGGAAGCGTTACCCTCTTGTTTAGAGGCTGCAGAGTTAAGGGAAGGTCCGTTCCTGAAATTGCGAAAGGAACGAAAATTAGATTTGTTCTTAGCCTTGAAAGGCCTATCCTGTGGGAGGGCATGGCCCTTTCCCCCAGTGATGTCTGAAATAATCTCCTTCAATTCTGGCCCAAAAAGGGTCTTAACCTTGAAAGGAATATTAAGCAGTTTTGTCTTGGACGACACATCCGCCGACCAAGATTTTAGCCAAAGCGCTCTGCGCGCCACTATAGCAAAACCTGAATTTTTCGCCGCTAATTTAGCCAATTGAAAAGCGGCATCTAAAATAAAGGAATTAGCCAACTTTAGTGCGTGAATTCTGTCCATGACTTCCTCATATGGAGTCTCCTTATGGAGCGAATTTTCTAGTTCCTCGAACCAAAAAGACGCCGCCGTGGTGACAGGAATAATGCACGAAATTGGTTGGAGAAGGAAACCTTGCTGAACAAATATCTTTTTAAGCAATCCTTCCAATTTTTTATCCATAGGATCTTTGAAAGCACAACTGTCCTCAATGGGAATAGTTGTGCGCTTGGCCAACGTAGAAACTGCCCCCTCAACCTTAGGGATTGTTTGCCATGCGTCCCTTCTGGGGTCGACAATGGGGAACATTTTCTTAAATATAGGAGGTGGGACAAAGGGTATACCTGGCTTCTCCCACTCCTTGGTCACTATGTCCGCCACCCTCTTGGGTATCGGAAAGGCATCAGCGTGCACAGGGACCTCTGGGAATTTGTCCATTTTGCACAATTTCTCTGGAATCACCAAAGAGTCACAATCATCAAGAGTAATTAGCACCTCCTTAAGCAGGGCGCGGAGGTGTTCTAACTTAAATTTAAATGCCACGATATCAGGTTCTGCCTGCTGAGAAACTTTTCCTGAATCAGAAATTTCTCCCTCAGACAGACCCTCCCTCACTGCCAATTCAGACTGGTGTGAGGGTATAACAGATAAATTATCGTCAGCGCCCACTTGCTCATCCTCTGTATTTAAAACTGAGCAATCACGCTTTCTGGGAAATGCTGGCAGTTTGGATAAAAGATTTGCTATAGAATTATCCATTACTGCAGTAATTGCTGCATAGTAACAAGCATTGGTGCGCTAGATTTACTAGGTGTCGCCTGCGCGGGCAAAACTGGTGTTGACACAGAAGGAGAGGATAATGAACTATCCCCACTACCTTCATTTGAAGAATCATCTTGGGCAACCTTATTAAATGTGACAGTACTGTCCTTACTTTGTTTGGGCGCCATGGCACAATTTGAACATACATTTAAAGGGGGAACCACCTTGGCCTCCATACACACAGAACATATGCTATCTGAAGGTATAGACATGTTAGACAGACTTTGGCAGGCTATTAATGCAATGAAACCGTTTTTAAACAAAACCGTTACTGTCTCTTTAAATAATAAAATGAGCACACTTTATTTCTGAATGTTTGAAAAACTATGAAGGAAATATCCGATCTTTACAAAATTTGCACCCTAGTGTCTTAATGCTTTGAAAGTATTGCACACCAAATTTCTAACCCCTTAAATGAGCAAACCGGAGCTAATTGTTTAATTTGCCAGTTTAAACCCACTACAGTCCCTGCCACAGCCTTTGCTGCAGCTTTTACCTTCCTTGGGGGTTATTCAACACAGAAATAAGCCTTCTTGAAATCGTTTTTATGGTCACAGGACCCTCTCACATGAAGCTGCATGCACTGCTTCCAAAAGTAAGAAAAACAGAATTTATGTTTACCTGATAAATTACTTTCTCCAACGGTGTGTCCGGTCCACGGCGTCATCCTTACTTGTGGGATATTCTCTTCCCCAACAGGAAATGGCAAAGAGCCCAGCAAAGCTGGTCACATGATCCCTCCTAGGCTCCGCCTACCCCAGTCATTCGACCGACGTTAAGGAGGAATATTTGCATAGGAGAAACCATATGGTACCGTGGTGACTGTAGTTAAAGAAAATAAAATATCAGACCTGATTAAAAAAAAAACCAGGGCGGGCCGTGGACCGGACACACCGTTGGAGAAAGTAATTTATCAGGTAAACATAAATTCTGTTTTCTCCAACATAGGTGTGTCCGGTCCACGGCGTCATCCTTACTTGTGGGAACCAATACCAAAGCTTTAGGACACGGATGAAGGGAGGGAGCAAATCAGGTCACCTAAATGGAAGGCACCACGGCTTGCAAAACCTTTCTCCCAAAAATAGCCTCAGAAGAAGCAAAAGTTAAACACTAAAAAACTCTAAGCCATCTCCGTGGAGATGTTGCCTGTACAACGGCAAAGAGAATGACTGGGGTAGGCGGAGCCTAGGAGGGATCATGTGACCAGCTTTGCTGGGCTCTTTGCCATTTCCTGTTGGGGAAGAGAATATCCCACAAGTAAGGATGACGCCGTGGACCGGACACACCTATGTTGGAGAAATGAGGCCTCCTCCCTCTGCATACCAGAGTGAAGGGGCCTTCCTGACTAGATTAGGTGTCTAAACAACTTCCAAGTAAAATAAAAACGTTCCCAAAGGTGTTTCAAAGTCACAAAACACTCTAAAAGTCATATAAATAACATATAAATCAATCGATTTAGCCCACAATAGTGTCAACCAGTATAGAGCCCATTTATAAGCCTTCATTCTGTTATGAGTCTAAGAAAATGGCTTACTGATCCCATAAGGGAAAATGACAGTCTTCTAGCATTACTATGTCTTGTTAGAAAAGAGACTAGTCATACCTGGAGCAGAAAAGTCTGCAAACTGTTCCCCCCAACTGAAGTTCTCTGGTTTCAACAGTCCTGCGTGGGAACAGCAATGGATTTTAGTTACTGTTGCTAAAATCATACTCCTCTTTTAACAGAACTCTTCATCACTTTCTGTTGTAGAGTAAATAGTACAAACCGGCACTATTTTAAAATAACAAACTCTTGATAGAAGAAATAAAACTACAACTAACACCACATACTCTTTACCATCCCCGTGGAGATGCTACTTGTTCAGAGCAGACAAAGAGAATGACTGGGGGGCGGAGCCAGAGGGGGGACTATATGGACAGCTCTTGCTGTGTGCTCTCTTTGCCATTTCCTGTAGGGGAAGAGAATATCCCACAAGTAAGGATGAAGCCGTGGACCGGACACACCAATGTAGGAGAAATAGGCATCCTTTAGGTCTATTGACACTAAAGCTACTCATTGAGGCACAAAATATAATACTATTAGCAAGGATTCCAATTTAAACTTTTGAGATTTCAGATTGAGAGCCCTCAAATCTAGTACCAGCCTCCAAAACCATCTTCATTTTTTATGATTAAAGACAAGAGTAAAATTCCTAATAAAGTTAGTGGGTATTTCCTGAATAACCTGCTTATCAAAAAGCTAAATGGTGTACTGCAGGATTGCCATCTATTTCAACTTGTCTTTTGGATTTGGAGATTTAGCAAACCAGTAAGGAGGAAGATTTCTGTTGAATTCCATAAAATAGTCTTGATTGAGAATATACCCACTGATCTAAACTAGTTTTTGCCCAGAAATCCTTGAACTGGACCAGCCTTACTCCCACAGGAACTGCTTGGGCACATATACTATCAGTGTGATTTAGCAGGCTGTATAGGGGTAGATTTTCACATGATGGATAAGACTTTATAGGTAAAAGGAGGGTGGTATATTTGTGTAAAAGCGTCCTGCAACAAAAGAGGTCTCACTTGGAACGTATTGATAGGATAGGATAAGAGTCAGCATTCATCAATCATCAGCATCCCTCCAGAACATCCCCCTAAACATCATCCCACTGCCAAAACTTTGTCACCAGAGCCTGCACATTCCAATCCTAATATAGATTACAAAAGACTTAAAGGAACATGTTACCCAAATGCTGAATCACTTGAAAGTGAAGCATCATATATGTAAAAGCTGATTAGAAAAGATTGCATTAGTATGTAAAAGGTAGATATCTTAAATCAAAATGTCCTCAGTACCCACATCCCACTGTAGAGAGACTAAAATATATGTTCAGCTTTTAACACATACGCTGCATCATTTTCAAGTGCTTTAGCACAGTGCTTGATTTTCCTGGGTGCCACTGGCAACCCAAAAATAACGTTTGGCACCTATATTTTGGTGTCCCAGACCCCCAATGTTTGTCTCTGCTCAGTTAAATGCACCAGCTACGCTCTAATAACTGTGTTGGCGGTTGAAGGGAGGGCAGCAACTACATTTTGTGTTCCAGAGCTCTGAAAGACTTTCCTGTCTGTGCCTCCGATCACAGCACTGTTAAAGGGACACTGAACCCAATTTTTTTCTTTTGTGGTTCAGATAGAGCATGCAATTTTAAGTAACTTTCTAATTTACTCCTATTATCAATTTTTCTTCGTTCTCTTGCTATCTTTATTTTAAAAAGAAAGTCTAGAACCTTGGACAACACTTGCTTATTAGTGGATGAATTTATCCACCAATCAGCAAGAACAACCCAGGTTGTTCACCAAAATGGTCCGGCATCTAAACTTACATTTTTGCTTTTTAAATAAAGATACCAAGAGAATGAAAAACATTTTCTAATAGGAGTAAATTAGAAAGTTGCTTAAAATGGCATGCTCTATCTGAATCACAAAAGAAAAAATTTGGGTTCAGTGTCCCTTTAAATGTGTCACTGCAGCTGAAGGGTGTACGGGAAGCAAGTAAGACCCTTATGTAGCCTGCAAAGCAATGAGAGGACCACAAGTACCGTGCACACAAAAGCTGGATGCACAACGCAGCAATCGCCCCAAAGAACGTCAGAGGCTGCTGCCCAGCAACAACCCAAACAAAGAAAACTCTGCATGAGGACATAACCACTCCCCTGCAACCTCACATGCACCAATGCACTCACACAAGCACACAACGTTCAGCCATATACTTGGGGAACTTCATTGCGAGGCTTCAGGCATCCACACGCATGTGCAGTCAATTGACCATGCATGTCTTAAAAAAAATGTAAAAAAGAAAAACCACCAAAGAAGTCCACAATGCTAGAAACTCTCACACAGCCGCATCACAGAGATGATCCAGGTTTCCCTTGTAGAGCTAAAAAACAAAATGTATGCTTACCTGATAAATTTATTTATTTCTTGACACGGTGAGTCCACGGATCATCATCTATTACTGTTGGGAATATCACTCCTGGCCAGCAGGAGGAGGCAAAGAGCACCACAGCAAAGCTGTTAAGTATCACTCCAAGAGTAGCCCCCACCATTTAAAATAAGTACGCCATAATCTATGGCAAAACTTCTAGAAACCGACCTGCAAGCCTGAGTCATGGTCTCAATGACCGACTAAGTAAACCCACGCTTAGACAAAACCAATCGTTCAATCTCCAGGCAGGCAGCATCAGAGAAATGAGATGAAGGAAGGGACCCTGCTCAAAAGGTCCTTCCTCAGGGACAGTCTCCCAAGTGGAGAGAAGACATTACCCCATTCAGGTATTGACCAGGCCTGACCCTGCATAACTTCCTAAATCAGACAGAATCGGATGCATTCAGGGTATTGTGGCGGTAGACCCAATATAATCACCCTTGTGGACGGAACAAGGGACCCCTAATCCAGATTCATTTCCCATTGTTGCAAAAGAGATTGAACAAGATCTCTTAAAAGAGAGGTAACTCGAAGGATGACACCTGAACTATATATTGTCCAGAAAAACACTCTTGCAAAATCCCAAGACCTAAAAGTCTGTCTAGGATGACAAAAACTAAGAAAAGGATACGCCAGAAGCGTTGATTATGAAGAAACATAAAACTTGAACCTGCAACTGCAGAATTATAAAGCCTAGGCTATACCACTAAACCACAGGTAGGTTACTCAGCTGCTAAGACTGCAGTAAGAAAATGTCCCCCTTGGGCCTGGGCTGTTGCTTTTGCAATGTGCTGTCATTGCAACTGCCCTCAATGTCCGGTGGCTAGTACAGCAAGTCTAATAATACAAGGCATTGCTCTAAAAGAACAATTAAACCTCCAGAAACTTATCCATGAATCATTAAAGGAGCTCCACAGTCAAAGTTCTCTGAGTCATAATAGAAAAATCTCCTTCTACTTAGGACACCGTGCATTAAAAAGGGTCAACAACAGGAGAATCCTTAAAAGGGAGAAAAGTAACCCTAGCTTCTCCTTCACATGTGAAAAGTTCCATAGCACGTCTAGAAACATTTGCTCAAAGAAAGGAACAACAAAGAAATGAATAAAAACTTCCAAGAGTTGACAACGACAGGAATGTCGACCAAGTAGCTAAAACCTCTTATAACAGTACACAAGGTGTGCAAACATACATCTGAAGGAGATGACTTCAGCCTCAGATGAAGGAATTATACTGTCCAAATCTGAGATTTCATCCTCAGAAACTACCGACAAAGCTTCATCCTCAGACTTAGGAGAGAAAATGACCTGTGTAGCAGAATGTGGAGCAGAAACCCTCTTTTCAAAAAAAAAAAAAAAAATTTGAATTTTAAAAACGATCCCATCCAAGGAAGCATTAAATCCTTCAGGTCTATGCTTGTTAGGATCAGGCCCTCATGACCAAAGGAGAAAGGATACTACTTTGAAAATCAAAACCTGAGTTACTAGAGGTAAATACCTAGATCCCGTTACCAAACTGGAACTGAAATTATTACTTCTTGAGAAGATCATCCTGAACCCAGTTCAAGGAAGGTCTCTCCATCATACCTGGATCGCAGATACTCTAGAAGGAGAATCTGCCCAAGGGAGGAACTCTAGATAGGACTCTAAAAGACATGACTAATTCTGCCGAAAGAGGAAAAGGAAAACCTCTCCTCCAGTCCTACTCTCTTGACGAGAGGTAGAAAAACCCTCTCTTTTCATCTCGAAAAGTCAGGGGAAAAATACAGCAGATTTTCCTAAAAAGGAAAAACCAGAAGCATGGATTTGAGGAACATAAGTCTAAGCCACAGTTAGGCTTCTCAGACGACCAAGATTTTAGCCACAAACCCCGGCGGTCTAGTACAGCAAGTCTAATAAGACAAGGCATTGTTCTAGATGAATAATTACACCACCAGCTTCTTAACCCTTGATCCGAGAAGGAGCAAGTTAACCTCCACATGGATTTAAGTTCTCTGCACTCTAGTAGAAAAGTCCCTTCTACTAAAGACACTGTGCATCTTAAAGGAGTCAGTGACAGGACATTCCTTTAAAGGACGGGAAACAGGGTGAAAATTCCCATAGCACGTCTAGAACACTTCTTATAGCTGATAAAGATTACAAAACTTTGAAGGGTTAACAACGACAGAGGGATTGGAATCGTCCAAGTAGCTAAAACCTCCTATAACATTACACGAGGTGTTGAAGCATACATCGGAATGAAACCACTTCAGCAACAGATGAAGGAATTATACTGTCCAGATCTGAGATTTCGTCCTCAGAAACTACCGGCAAATCCTAATCATCAAACTCAGAAGAAGGCAAACCTGTGTAGCAGCATGTGGAGCAGAAACCCTATTATCTGACAACATTAAATGCCCTCTTGCATATCTCTATAAACAAGGAAAACAGACCAGCCGCATGTACCGCAGAGGATACCAGAGCTGTAAATTCTGTATACAATACACTCCTCCAGGAGATTGAGAGGAACCGCAGGGCACTGCATGTGACGCCATATAGGCTTGGGACGTTAAGGAGAACACTGCGGCATAGCATAGGCAGCATCAGCCTGAGAGACATGAGGCTAGTATAAAATTTTGAAAATATTATACTGTCACTTTAAAAATAAAGACATAACATATATAGGAACATAAATTTCACCAAATCCTTCTATAGTAGAAAAGAAATTATGGATCTTAAGAAATAAATGCAGTCAGCTAATGCATAATGAAAAATATGAACAGCACCCTGTTCCAATTTTTCCTGCAAGATCTAACTATAGATTATTAAGATAACTCCATCAAGCTTCTATAAAAACACATAGCCAAAAAAAAAAAACGGGACTTAAATCACTTTTATTAATTCACATTTTAATTCACATTCACATTTAATGTATATTTAAAGTGTTTTATGTATAACGATTTTAAATTTAAATCAAATAATAGTGACATAAATTAAATGAGGAATACCCCAAAAGATACCGACTCTAACGAGCCGTATGCATACGTTGAGGCTAAGGCTGATAGTCAGAGACAAGCTCTGCAACTAGACCCGCCGCTCGGATGACCCGATAGTAACGCAGATCACATGAGCGCAACAAGAGGGAGACAGAAATGGTGCCGCTCCCTTCTTCATTAACAAAGGAGGCGGAGCCATCGGACGGCGCGCAAACAAACTCTCAGAAGAGCAAAAACCCGATCTCCATATTAGATCAGAGAAAACGAGTGACCCATAAATCTGCCTTAAGCCCAGGACATACACTACGGATAAGTCTAAAAGAAACTGCAGACAGACACACTAAGCTGTCTGATGAAACCAAGCCCAGCATTCAATTAACTCTGTAACACATGTACAGTTAAATTAAGGTCTTTATAATAAAAAAAACTCCAGCCTCACAAGCTGTTTAAACCCTTCAATACCAACAAAGGGGAAAACGCCTCTCACTGTCACATGAAGTGCCTACACACTGCCATTAATATCATACTAGGATATAATTGTCCAATATATTTCTAAAGTGCATAATCTCCCATACATAGAAGAACCCATAGCACGTACCTGCATCTAGCCGTCCGGCAGGAGGACAGCTCACCAGGTATGAGAGGTTCCCACCCCTTACAGGGACCTGTGGAAGAGAGAGTAAACTTACTCTGGCTTTCTGTATCAGGGCAGTAACCTGTTAGGAACTTGTGATGTGGACTATCACTGTGTTTTTTTCTAACTGCTTTAAAGCCACCACTGCCCTACTGAAGAGACTAACGTGGAGTACGGCTAAGCCTCATTTTGAGAGTAAAGGCAGAGTAAACCTACTCTGGCTTTAAAAATAATAAAATCTTGATAGAAGTTCCATCTTCTTCAGACACCAAAAACTTCATGTGGATGTGGGTAGGGAAGTGATACTTAACAACTTTGCTGTGGTGCTCTTTGCCTCCTCCTGCTGTCCAGGAGTGATATTCCCAACAGTAATTGATGATGATCAGTGGACTCACCGTGTCATTAGAAAGAAAGTTATCACTATCCCTGCATTGCACTTTGAAGCTATTTACAGGTTAATTAAAGGGACACAAGTCAAAATTAAACTTTCAAATAAATCACACAATTTTAAAGGGGCAGTAAACTTACAAACTAATGTTATATAATTCTGCACATAATGCAGAATTATATAACATTAGCTTACCGGCAGCTTTATACATTAAATTATTGCAAAGAAATTATATGTAAAAGCTCCTTTTACCAGAACGCCACTCTTTGCTCTACTGAGTGCGTCTGGTTTTTCCACAGCCCATCCGGCAACACTGTCTAGTCAAAGTGTGCCCAGTCGCACCATTAAAATGAATGTAGCTCGCTCCCACTCTGGTCTAGTAGCAGGAGCGAGCTACATTCATTTTAATGGCGTGACCGGGCACAGTGTGACTAGACAGTGTTGCCGGATGCGCTGTGGAACCCCCAGACTCGCTCAGTATTTACCGGTCCTTTAACAAGAGCTATGTTTGAAGTAGCTAGGGCAATTAGTAAGAAGCATGGGCACTTGAGCAAATAGTATGAGCAAAGTGAGGGGTGATGGTCAGCATGAAGAAAAAAAATGGAAAAAAACATGGCTCTAAATATACTTTTTTATATATAATTTTTTTTAAATAAGCCATGTTCCCTTGTATACACATCATTTAACAAAAAAGCCATGCTGTTTCACTAATTAATTAATGCTGGTTATATATATATATATATATATATATATATATATATATATCTCTCAAGGCTCAACATTTCAAATCCTAAGCTACTAGCCAGGACAAAATGTCACTCGCCACTTCTGATCCTGACACCCACTACTCTACCTCTCTTTGCATATGTTTATTTTTTTTCTCCCCACTCTCTCTTAACTCTTTCTTCTCCAATTCCTCTCTCTGTCCCTGTTTACCCTCTCAGAAGTAACAGTATAAGCACTAATGGGGTCCCTACATCACTAGAGGAATAACCTTGATGGGATATATAATATCCCTTCAGATAATAATTTAGCACATAGCCCTAAATGTGTGTCAGTGCTGCAGTAGGAGTGTATATTTTGCAAATACAATGTGCTAACTTTGCTACTTACAACACCCCACAGTGAGTGAATGTTGATTCAACTTCACTCACTACCTTTCACTCGCCAGTTAATTTTCCACTCGCCAATGGCTAGTAAAGAGTGGAAATTTTGAGACCTGTATATATATATATATATATATATATATATATATATATATATATATATACATATATATATATATATATATATATACATACATACACACACATACATATATACACACATACACATATACACACTTTACCATGTGAGCCCCACATACTTCATAAACAAATTAACACAAACTGCACATTTCTTGAAACCTACACACTCTTCAAACACCCCCCTCCCCATGCACTCTGAACTCTCCAAACATACTAGATCCCTTAAAACAACCCCTCCCCCCACCCACACTCAAACACATTCATTCCTAGGCTGTGCATATTGTGCATATTATTCATCTTTTTTGTTTCTTAGCTCTACAAAACTTCAGAAACGATCACTCCAGGTCCTAACAGTTTCTTTTTAATCTCCCTAATCACTCAGCTAAAAAGGGCTTCATAGCAACCCAAAATCTTAGTATATTTATGTTTATACAATGCTATACAATATTTTTGCCAGAACAACAACCAAGGACCATTCTATAAAGACAAAACATAAACAGTATTATTACAGTGAGATAAATTAATACAATATACTGAACTTACCTGAACACTTAAAATTCTGGGCATCCAGACCTCCTTCAGTGGGGATGTGCAGAAGGTGCTGGAAAAGAGGATGTTCCCTTATATGTGACTTTATAGGAAAGTTTACAGTTCCAATGATTAATGACTCATCTGCAGATTCCAAGAAAGCAGCACGGACAAGTTCTCTCCATGTTTTGGCCTCTAAAGGGCTCTCTGCCTGCAGCTGTAAGGATCCCTTGGAGGTCACTAATCTGAAACACGATGCATTGCCGAGACTGGAATCTGGTAGAATATCCTTCACTATGTCCATGCTGAAAGTTCCGTGCAATAGTTTCTCAGAGGCTTTAGGTAAGAAACACTTTAACATTTTCTCTGACAGTGAAAAGATGCAACGAGTCCATTTTTTATGCATCTTCATATATAAAATGGATTCTTTTAAAGCATCAGGCTCCACATCTATTGGAGAAACCCAATCAAAACCCTCTGTCCCCAAAGAAGTGGTTTTGTCCTCACCAGGAGGCCACATTTTCTTTTCCGAAATTGTTTGAGGGGACTCAGGATACTTAAGAATCTCCCAAGATTCCTCCTGCCGAGGGCGTAAACTCTGCAGAGCTTCCTGAATCCTGTCAACCCAATCCTGGGCTTCACCTTTTGATGGGGCTCGTAAAAACAGCTTCTTTACAGGAAAGTGCAACTCAAAACGGCCATCACTCTGTGCTGCGCCTACAGACTCACAACGAAGTAAAGAACAGTTCTCAAAGAGTATTCGGTCATCTCCCTTCAGATACAGACGGAACTCATAAGGAGACAGCTCGCAGTAGTAGCTCTTATACAAACCCAATGTATTCCTGCGCTCCAAATAGCCCAGCATTAGGAGACCTCGGAAAGGGTTTGTGAGACCTGAAGGAAAAAGCATTTTTATTTAAACAAATGTTACTTTAATAAAAAAAATGAAAAAAATACAACACAACAGTCATGCAAAACATGCTAAATTCTCCTAATGCTCAAGCTTTAGCGACACACCAACTACAAAAGTGTGAAAAATAGTGTAAACTTAACAAAAATCAAAAGGGAATTTACTCAAAATATTATTGTTAATCATGCACAAAGATAAAAATGATAATTGCAAAATTAGGGAGACGCACTGTAAATCCAGCTTGTACATGTACCCACAGAAACCTACATCGCAGACTGATGCAAGTCACACGCAACATGACACCTTCCTCACTAGGTAAAATAGTAGTAGCTAAGTAACAGGCCAAAGCTAAAAAACTTTGTTACCCAATGGTAAAAACATAATATATGCTTACCAGATAAATTCCTTTCCTTCCGGATAGGAAGAGTCCACGGCTTCATTCCTTACTGTTGGGAAATACAACACCTTGCCACCAGGAGGAGGCAAAGACACCCCAGCCAAAGGCTTAAATATCCCTCCCACTTCCTCATTAGCCCAGTCATTCTGCCGAGGGAACAAGAAAAAGTAGGAAAAGCATTAGGGTATAAAAGGTGCCAGAAGAATAAAACAAATAATGGGGCATTGCCCATAGACAAGAAAAAACATGTGGGGTCGTGGACTCTCCCTATACGGAAGGAAAGGAATTTATCTGGTAAGCATAAATTATGTTTTCCTTCTTAAGATAGGGAAAGTCCACGGCTTCATTCTTTACTGTTTGTTAAAACTATAGCCATCTCCAGAGGACACTGAATGAATAACGTGAGGGAACAAAAAGAAAGAGGTGGACCCTATTCTGAGGGCACCACAGCCTTCAAAACTTTTCTCCTGAAATCTGATTCAGCCGAAGCAAAAACATCAAACTTGTAAAATTTTGAAAAACTATGTATGTATGTAAGGAGGACCAGGTAGCCGCCTTACAAATCTGATCCATAGAGGCCTTGTTCTTAAAGGCCCAAGGGGAAGCCACTGCTCTAGTGGAATGAGTCGTTATCCTCTCAGGAGGACGATGTCCTGCTGTCTCTTAAGCTAAGCAGATAACACTCCTTAAACAAAAAGATAGGGAAGTCGAAGTAGCCTTCTGCCCCTTACCCGAATAGACAACAAACAAGGAGGAAGATTGTCTAAACTCCTTAGTGGCCTGAAGATAGAACTTCAAGGCGCGAACCACATCCAAATTGTGAAGTAAGCGTTCATTCAATGAAGAAGGATTAGGACACAAGGAAGGAACCACAATCTCCTGATTGATGTTGCGATCTGACACAACCTTAGGATGAAAACCTAATTTAGTATGTAAAACTGCCTTATCTGCATGAAAAATCAGATAAGGGGGCTCACATTGCAAAGCAGAGATCTCAGAAACTCTGCGCGCAGAGGCAATAGTCAATAAAAAACATAATTTATGTAAGAACTTACCTGATAAATTCATTTCTTTCATATTAGCAAGAGTCCATGAGCTAGTGACGTATGGGATATACATTCCTACCAGGAGGGGCAAAGTTTCCCAAACCTTAAAATGCCTATAAATACACCCCTCGCCACACCCACAATTCAGTTTAACGAATAGCCAAGAAGTGGGGTGATAAGAAAAAAGTGCGAAAGCATATAAAATAAGGAATTGGAATAATTGTGCTTTATACAAAAAAATCATAACCACCACAAAAAAGGGTGGGCCTCATGGACTCTTGCTAATATGAAAGAAATGAATTTATCAGGTAAGTTCTTACATAAATTATGTTTTCTTTCATGTAATTAGCAAGAGTCCATGAGCTAGTGACGTATGGGATAATGACTACCCAAGATGTGGATCTTTCCACACAAGAGTCACTAGAGAGGGAGGGATAAAATAAAGACAGCCAATTCCTGCTGAAAATAATCCACACCCAAAATAAAGTTTAATGAAAAACATAAGCAGAAGATTCAAACTGAAACCGCTGCCTGAAGTACTTTTCTACCAAAAAACTGCTTCAGAAGAAGAAAATACAACAAAATGGTAGAATTTGGTAAAAGTATGCAAAGAGGACCAAGTTGCCGCTTTGCAAATCTGATCAACCGAAGCTTCATTCCTAAACGCCCAGGAAGTAGAAACTGACCTAGTAGAATGAGCTGTAATCCTATGAGGCGGAGTCTTACCCGACTCAACATAGGCAAGATGAATTAAAGATTTCAACCAAGATGCCAAAGAAATGGCAGAAGTTTACTGGCCTTTCTAAAACCGGAAAAGATAACAAATAAACTAGAAGTCTTTCGGAAAGACTTAGTAGCTTCAACATAATATTTCAAAGCTCTAATAACATCCAAAGAATGCAACGATTTCTCCTTAGAATTCTTAGGATTAGGACATAATGAAGGAACCACAATGTCTCTACTAATGTTGTTGGAATTCACAACTTAGGTAAAAATTCAAAAGAAGTTCGCAACACCGCCTTATCCTGATGAAAAATCAGAAAAGGAGACTCACAAGAAAGAGCAGATAATTCAGAAACTCTTCTGGCAGAAGAGATGGCCAAAAGGAACAAAACTTTCCAAGAAAGTAATTTAATATCCAATGAATGCATAGGTTCAAATGGAGGAGCTTGAAGAGCCCCTAGAACCAAATTCAAACTCCAAGGAGGAGAAATTGACTTAATGACAGGCTTTATACGAACCAAAGCTTGTACAAAAAAATGAATATCAGGAAGAATAGCAATCTTTCTGTGAAAAAGAACAGAAAGAGCAGAGATTTGACCTTTCAAGGAACTTGCGGACAAACCCTTATCTAAACCATCCTGAAGAAACTGTAATATTCTCGGTATTCTAAAAGAATGCCAAGAAAAATGATGAGAAAGACACCAAGAAATATAAGTCTTCCAGACTCTATAATATATCTCTCTGGATACAGATTTACGAGCCTGTAACATAGTATTAATCACAGAGTCAGAGAAACCTCTTTGACCAAGAATCAAGCGTTCAATCTCCATACCTTTAAATTTAAGGATTTCAGATCCTGATGGAAAAAAGGACCTTGAGACAAAAGGTCTGGTCTTAACGGAAGAGTCCACGGTTGGCAAGAGGCCATCCGGACAAGATCCGCATACCCAAACCTGTGAGGCCATGCCGGAGCTACCAGCAGAACAAACGAGCATTCCTTCAGAATCTTGGAGATTACTCTTGGAAGAAGAACTAGAGGCGGAAAGATATAGGCAAGATGATACTTCCAAGGAAGTGATACTGCATCCACTGCCTCCGCCTGAGGATCCCGGGATCTGGACAGATACCTGGGAAGTTTCTTGTTTAGATGAGAAGCCATCAGATCTATTTCTGGAAGTTCCCACATTTGAACAATCTGAAGAAATACCTCTGGGTGAAGAGACCATTCGCCCGGATGCAACGTTTGGCGACTGAGATAATCCGCTTTCCAATTGTCCATACCTGGGATATGAACCGCAGAGATTAGACAGGAGCTGGATTCCGCCCAAACCAAAATTCGAGATACTTCTTTCATAGTCAGAGGACTGTGAGTCCCTCCTTGATGATTGATGTATGCCACAGTTGTGACATTGTCTATCTGAAAACAAATGAACAACTCTCTCTTCAGAAGAGGCCAAGACTGAAGAGCTCTGAAAATTGCACGGAGTTCCAAAATATTGATCGGAAATCTCACCTCCTGAGATTCCCAAACCCCTTGTGCCGTCAGATACCCCCACACAGCTCCCCAACCTGTAAGACTTGCATCTGTTGAGATTATAGTCCAGGTCGGAAGAACAAAGAAGCCCCCTGAACTAAACGATGGTGATCTGTCCACCATGTCAGAGAGTGTCGTAAAATCGGTTTAAAGATATTAATTGAGATATCTTTGAGTAATCCCTGCACCATTGGTTCAGCATACAGAGCTGAAGAGGTCGCATGTGAAAACGAGCAAAGGAGATCGCATCTGATGCGGCAGTCCTAAGACCCAACATTTCCATGCATAAGGCTACCAAAGGGAATGATTGTGACTGAAGGTTTTGACAAGTTGATATCAATGTTAAACTTCTCTTGTCTGACAAGGACAGAGTCATAGACACTGAATTTATCTAAAAACCTAAAAAGGTTACCCTTGTCTGAGGAATCAATGAACTGATTGGTAAATTGATCCTCCAACCATGAACTTGAAGAAACAACACAAGTCGATTCGTATGAGATTCTTCGAAAATGAGAAGACTGAGCAAGTACCAAGATATCGTCCAAATAAGGAAATACCAAAACCCTATTCTCTGATTACAGAAAGAAGGGCACCGAGAACCTTTGAAAAAAATTCTTGGAACTGAGGCTAGGCCAAACGGTAGAGCCACAAAACTGGTAATGCTTGTCTAAAAAGAGAATCTCAGACACTAAAAGTGATCTGGATGAATCGGAATATGCAGATACACATCCTGTAAATCTATTGTAGACATATAATGCCCTTGCTAAACAAAAGGCAGGATAGTCCTACAGTAACCATCTTGAATGTTGGTATCCTAACATAACGATTCAATAATGATAGATCCGGAACTAGTCTGAAGGAATTGACCTTCTTTGGTACAATGAAGAGATAAAATAAAACCCCAGCCCCTGTTCCAGAACTGGAACTGGCATAAATACTCCAGCCAACTCTAGATCTGAAACACATTTCAGAAATGCTGAGCCTTTGCTGTGTTAACTGGGACACGGGAAAGAAAAGAATCTCTTAGCAGGAGGCCTTAACTTGAAGCCAATACTGTACCTTTCTGAAACAATGTTTCTGAAACCAGAGATTAAGAACGGAATTGATCCAAATTTCTTTGAAGAAAACGTAATCTGCCCCATACCAGCTGAGCTGGAATAAGGGCCGCACCTTCATAGGTACTTAGGAGCTGGCTATAGGTTTCTATAAGGCTTGGATATATTCCAAACTGGAAATAGTTTCCAAACTGATACCGCTCCTGAGGATGAAGGATCAGGCTTTTGTTCCTTGTTGTGAGGAAAGGAACGAAAATGATTATTTACCCTGGAAAGAAAGGGAAAGCAAAGTTGACTTAGAAGACATGTCAGCATTCCAAGTTTAATCCATAAAGCTTTTCTAGCTAAAATAGCTAGAGACATATACCTGACATCAACTCTAATGATATCAAAAGATGGTATCACCAATAAAATTATTAGCATGTTATAGAATAATAATAATGCTATAAAATTATGATCATTTACTTGTTGCGCTAAAGCTTCTAACCAAAAATTTGAAGCTGCAGCAACATCCGCTAAAAATATAGCAGGTCTAAGAAGATTACCTGAACATAAGTAAGCTTTTCTTAGAAAGGATTCAATTTTCCTATCTAAAGGATCCTTAAATGAAGTACTATCTGCCGTAGGAATAGTAGTACATTAGCAGGAGTAGAGACAGCCCCATAACCTTAGGGATTTTTGTCCCAAAAAACTCTAATCTGTCAGATGGCACAGGATATAATTTGCTTAAACGTCTAGAAGGAGTAAATAAATTACCCAAATTATTCCTTTCCCTGGAAATTACTTCAGAAATAGCATCAGGGAGATAAAACACTTCTGGAATAACTACAGGAGATTTAAAAACCTTATTTAAACGTTTACATTTAGTATCAAGAGGACCAGAATCCTCTATTTCTAATGCAAATAACACTTCTTTAAGTAAAGAACGAATAAATTCCATCTTGAACAAATACAAAGATTTATCAGCATCAACCTCTGAGACAGAAACCTCTGAACCAGAAGAACCATTATCAGTATCAGAATGATGATGTTCATTTAAAAATTCATCTGAAAAAAGAGAAGTTTTAAAAGACTTTTATGTATACTAGAAGGAGAAATAACAGACATAGCCTTCTTAATGGATTTAAAAAATAAAATCTCTTATGTTATCAGGAACACTCTGAAAATTAGATGTTGACGGAACAGCAACAGGTAATGTAACAGTACTAAAGGAAATTTTATCTGCATTAATAAGTTTGACATGACATGCAATACAAATAACAGCTGGAGAAACAGATACCAAAAGTTTATAGCAGATACACTTAGCTTGGTAGCTCCAGCACTGTGCAGTGATTTTCCTGAAGTATCTTCTGACTCAGTTGCAACGTGGAACATCTTGCAATATGTAAAAGAAAAAAACAACATATAAAGCAAAATTGATCAAATTCCTTAAATGACAGTTTCAGGAATGGGAAAAAAATGCCAGTGAACAAGCTTCTAGCAACCAGAAGCAATAAATAATGAGACTTAAATAATGTGGAGACAAAAATGACGCCCATATTTTTTAGCGCCAAAAAAGACGCCACATCCGGAACGCCGACATTTTTGACGCAAAAAAACGTCAAAAAATGACGCAACTTCCGGCGACACGTATGACGCCGGAAACAGAAAAAAAATTTTGCGCCAAAAAAGTCTGCGCCAAGAATGACGCAATAAAATGAAGCATTTTCTGCCCCCGCGAGCCTAACAGCCCACAGGGAAAAAGTCAAATTTTTTAAGTTAAGAAAAAATGATTGAAACAAATGCATGTATCCCAAATATGAAACTGACTGTCTGAAAAATAAGGAATGTTGAACATTCTGAGTCAAGGCAAATAAATGTTTGAATACATATATTTAGAACTTTATAAATAAAGTGCCCAACCATAGCTTAGAGTGTCACAGAAAATAAGATTTACTTACCCCAGGACACTCATCTACATGTTTGTAGAAAGCCAAACCAGTACTGAAACGAGAATCAGCAGAGGTAATGGTATATATAAGAGTATATCGTCGATCTGAAAAGGGAGGTAAGAGATGAATCTCTACGACCGATAACAGAGAACCTATGAAATAGACCCCGTAGAAGGAGATCACTGCATTCAAATAGGCAATACTCTCCTCACATCCCTCTGACATTCACTGCACGCTGAGAGGAAAACCGGGCTCCAACTTGCTGCGGAGCGCATATCAACGTAGAATCTAGCACAAACTTTACTTCACCACCTCCATCGGAGGCAAAGTTTGTAAAAACTGAATTGTGGGTGTGGCGAGGGGTGTATTTATAGGCATTTTAAGGTTTGGGAAACTTTGCCCCTCCTGGTAGGAATGTATATCCCATACGTCACTAGCTCATGGACTCTTGCTAATTACATGAAAGAAAGAGAATCTTCCGAAAGGGGGCGGAGCAAGCGGGCATCCATGATGGCCGCACCACACTAGAGCTCCAAAAAACGTAACAGCGGAGCCTTACTCCTGTGACTGCAAGACTTGGGTTGTATGCCCCAAAACTTTACCACAGACTGCGAGATATGACTGGGAGTCTCCTGAGACTTAATCTTTGTGCGGAAACCCCGGTAAACAGACTCGTAAACAAGTTGCGGTGTAGGCCGCAAACAAAGCCTGCCTTTAGTATCAGACCACCTCCATGCAGTTTAGAGATGTTGCTACACGCAGCAGACAAAAAGGGTGAGCGGATTCTCCTCCAACTGCCCCCAAAATCCTTAGCAGTACAGCAGCAGAAAGGTTATCAGCTCCGTCAGTGATTGTGGCTGCCTGGTGCAGTTTTTTTCTTTCCCTTTCTCCTCCGGGCTGACGACTGAGGGGTAAGGCAGCATGGCAACTTGATACACCCATCTACCCTACAGTAATACAATCAGCTAGTATGCAGCTTAAAGCACACAGGGGCTAAAGGAACAATTCTATTAAGCCACATGGCGTGTTTACTATAAAACACTGCAGGCTGCAATTAAATGATTATATAACAGTTACATTTGAAAAGCACCGGAACCGTTACTAGCTAATTACTTCTAAGGCTGCAGCCTGCACAGAAAACAACAACATAATACTACAAACATTTAACTCATTGCACGGCCAAAAATCAGCCTGTACTTTACTTCACCAAACAGTGATTATTACACTTGCTAGAATAAGCACATTAAAAGAGACGCTGACATAAATACCAGGCTTTAACCTATAGCACCTGATAATCTGAGTTGTGGCTAAGTTTTATCTACACGTGGGAGTGTTTCCTACAAGATGGCGCTTCGCAGAAATTCCAAAGCGGATAAAAGTCTGAAGCCCAATATTACCCCCAGTGCAATGAATACTTTCTTCAAAAATACTGACAGAAAGAAAAAGGCAGATACCCCTCAGGCGCATGGTGAGGAAGAATATTTGTCAGACAATACAGAAGTTTCTCAAGTGCCGCCACCCTCACCGAGCAACTGTACACAAAATTAAGACAGTCCTGTGACCATGAAAGCCATGGAGGCACTTATAAACCAAGTAAAGTCATGTATCAAAAGTGAGTGTGCGGATTTGAAAAGAGATATTAACGAACTGGGCTTCCGTGTTGAAGCTCTAGAAGATGATAGAGAAGAAATGTCTGACATATCTCCATAGATGCCCAACAGACACAGATCAAAGACTTAGAAAATAAAGTGGATGACATGGAAAACAGGGAGAGGCGGGACAACCTTCGCATTAGAGGTGTGCCTGAGACAGTGAAGGGTGAAGACATCCAGGAACACCTTCAAAACATGTTCCAGTCCCTAGCCATCACTGGTCAACACGTGATTGACACAATGCCATTGGAGAGAGCTCACCGCTCTTTACGCCCTAAGTCTAGCGACAACCAGCCCCCTAGGGACATATTAATCTGCTTTCAAAGCTACAGAGATAGAGAGAAAATATACCAACTAGCAAGGTCACAACCTAATTTCTCCTATATGGGCGTTAAAATTCAGATCTTCCAGGATCTCTCTGCAAGGACACTTCAAGTAAGAAAAGAATATGCCTTTCTCATGACACACCTGCGATCCTTGAAGGTCCCCTACAGATGGGGCTTTCCTGTCTCCCTACAGGCTATCAAAAATGGGAAACGATATGAATGCTCAAGTCCAACCCAAGCGGTTAATTACTGCAAGCAACTGGGCCTCCCTCTCCCAGAAATCCAGAACTCCCCCGCAGTCAAAAACGCACCTTTGCCACCGAGGCCACAGAGAGGACTATGGTCAGAAATTGCAAGCAAAAGAAGAAGAAGCAAAACCCGGACGCTCCTAACTCTCAGGAAGTTACTTGACTCGGAGCAATACTTTAATTGACTTCCAGAAACTGTGAGTATGGTACTTGAGTTTTTTTTTTCTATGCCTAGAACTGAAGAGAACACCACTCACATTGACATTTAAATATACAGTCCTCCTTGTGAACCAATTATGGTCACCTAAAAACTACAAGCAACTTGTAGACACATGTTTGATATTACAAACTTTCTAATGTTTGCTCTTATTTTGCATAACCTCAGAGATACCATGTTAAAGGTAGTGAAAATCGTTGTATGTTTTGATATACTAGCCTAGCTCAAGTGCTGACCCCACCACCCCTAGCCCATGTTTTTAGCCTTTATATGAATGTATTTGTTAATTAATTTACCTGTTTTAGGTTATATCTGTTTAATAACCGATATGTTAATATGCTATGAGACACGTCACACTATACTGAATCAATTTTGGGGGCTTGCACACTCATGTGTAATTCATTGTTTAATTCATGTGGGAGTGGGCTCCGTTGAGCCGCAATTCCCCCTGCTGTTACACTTTTTATTTTCTCCCCTTTTTTCTTAGCATTTGCTGGTTGGGTTTAAGCCTTTCCACCTTTGTCCCCCTTCCCCTATTCTCCTCATCCTCATAGACTTTCCCTTCCCCTTCCTCTCCCCAGTTTTACCTTTGGTTGATTTATTTATCATTTGTAAACAGCTACATTAAGTACAGAGTATAGTCCAGTTGCAGTAGAAACACATTGTCTCAGTTTTAACCAACAATGCCCAATGTACAGATCGTTACTCAGACCCCTATGACCCCACATCCTCAAGTCAGTTCTTTTAAAATTGCTACACAGAATGTAAAGGGTTTCTTGTCTCGAAATGCTTAATAGCATTCCACGACTTCTATAAAAAACATATAGACATTATCATGATTCAGGAAACTCACTTCAAAACAACTAATGAACCCGCTCTCTCACGCCTATACTACGACCAACGCTTTCTCAGTTCTGGCCCGACGAAACACAATGGGGTTGGTATTTCAGTTAGAAAGGGAACATCCTTCCAACTCATGGATAAATACCAAGACCAAGAAGGCAGAATACTGGTCCTATAAAACAGAAAACAACAGAGGGGCGCCTCATGTGTAGTATTATCTTGGTGATGACAGAAATACAACTGAATAGCCAAATGGGTACTCACATACTCCAAAAGCACACTTATGTGCTTGTAGGGACAGGCTGTAGATTTGTATAGGTGTAACAACTCACCCGTTCTGGGATACTTCCAATACTGTAATGCTGCAGCAAATATGAAAAAGCTAACAGAAAGCACTATATGTGCAGACCATTAAAGATAAAACATAGGTGTATACTTAGTAGCAGAAAGTGCGTACTCACATACTCCCATAGCACACCAATGTGCTAGTAGATGCAGGCTGCAGATTCAGACAGGTGTGGCAGCTCACCCAAACAGATAATCCCTCAAGCATTGGTGAAATGAGAAGAAATGCAGGTTTGGTACTCCACAGTGGCTGTATCCTTATCAATAGTAATGAGCAGATAGTAGGAAATGAAATCCACTCCAAAGATAGAAGTTAAAAAATATTTATTAAAAACAAGTTAAAAAATTAAAATTAAACAACAACACCAAGGTTGTTACAAAGAATGGATTACAGGGTCACCCAGTTGGCCCCAATGATTGCAACGCGTTTCTCGGTTAGCAAACCGTTTCATCAGGCATATCTAACTTTCCTACTAATCCAGCTTTAGACACGTCTCCGGAACAGCCAAATAAGAGCCAACTGGCAGGCACTCCGTGCTATCCCTTTCTTTGATACTTGGTGAATAAGGCATCCAATTACCAAAGATTTTACCTTTTTCTCCAGCCCACAACGCTCCTATACATGTTTAGATTATGTTTTTTTGCAACCAAAGTATGCTGACTGCTTTGACAGACTCTAGAATACATTACACCTCATGGTCCGACCATAGCATGGTTAGCTCCACTTTTAAATGCTCCACAAAGCCCCAGCACCAGCAGCATTGGAAACTTAATGATCAGATCTTTTCTGACTCCTTGATAACCTCTGATATAATAGAAAAAAACAACCACGTTTTTTAATTTTAACGACCCAGCTGAGACCTCGGCAACCAATAATTGGGAAGCATACAAATGCTATATTAGAGGTCGTGATACTGAGCCACACACACAAGCTACGCAAACAAAGAGCGGCACTCTACACAACGCTGACATTAGACTTTCAAGACAGAGAAAAGGAGCTAAAGTGAAACCCCAAATTCCCACAACTCTTGTTGCAGTCACAGCAGGCCAGGGACTCAATATCTGATCAAAAATGCCCACCTCCGAGCTCTCACAACAAAATCTAAGTTTTTTATTGAAAGTAATAAAGCAGGACGCCTTTTGGCAAGGTCCCTTAAGAAGAAAAGATACAAGTCCTATATTCCCAAAATAGTGGATCCTTCTGTATCCTCTTATACTTCCAATACGGGCATAGTCAACCAATTTGCGCAGTATTACTCCTCCCTCTACAATCTCCCAACTTTAAACTCATCCCATAAACACAGATTAATTAATGACTACCTTTCACAGACTCAACTACCCTCATTATCTTGGACTCGCAGTTCACTCTGCAAAAACTCCTTCTGGCTATTAAAAACCTCCCCCAGGGTAAAGCCCCAGGCCCTGAAGGATTTACACCCAAATTCTACCACCTGTTTAAATCCCAAATAAGCCCTCAGCTCCTCAAAATTTATAACTCCGTTGATATTACATGCCAACTACCGCAATCTCTATTAGAGGCCACAATCTCTGTCTTTCCAAAGCCAGGTAAATCGTCGAAACAGTTTGCCAATTACCATCCTAGATCTTTAATAAAAATTGATATTAAGTTATACGCAAAGATGTTAGCGACAAGAATAAATAACATCCTTCCCTCACTTATTCATACTGATCAGGTGGGTTTCATCCCGGGTAGGGAAGCCAAAGATAACTCTATACGTGTCCTGCAAACCTTGCTTTCTGGTGTCTCTTCTAAACCCCCCCCCCCTGGTCTTTTTGTCCAATGACGCTGAAAAGGCTTTCGACAGGGTGGACTGGGATTTCCTCTGGGCCACACTGTTGAAGTTTGGATTTTCGGATTCACTAATTGCCCGAATAAAAGCTCTGTATAATAACCCCACTACCAGAATCACCGCTAACAACACACTTTTCCATCAGATTCCCATTAATAATGGTACCCGACAGGGATGCCCCCTCTCTCCCCTGTTGTTTGCCTTAGTGGTAGAAACACTGGCATCTAGGATTAGAAGTAATATTAATATTCAGGGTATCTCATTTGGAGAGACGCAACAAAAAAGTGTCTACTCTACGCAGATGACATATTCACAATTCACTTCCTCAATACCACCTTCCCTCCTCACAGAGCTAGATGAGTACAAACTACTACTACTACTATTATTATTATTATTATTAACATGGGGAAATCAATGCTGATGCCCCTAAATATCTCGGAGGAAGAATCCCGATTTCTTTCAAGCCATGCCAGTTTCCAGATCACAAATAAAATACGTTATTTGGGAATTGAGGTGCCCGCTAGTCAATCAGACCTCTTTGACCTTAATTATATCCCTCTACAAAAGGAGTCTCAGTCTTCCCTTGAGACCTGGCATAAACAAGGCCATCTCTCTTGGATGGGAAGTATTAACATCTTCTCCCTAAATTCTTGTATTTGCTTCAGGTTCTCCCACTGCCCCTGCAATACTTAAAACTGCCACAACAAAAAATTTGAATTATTTATTTGGTCATACAAGAGAACCAGGGTTGCCAGGAATACACTATATCACACAAAGCAGCATGTAAATAATTAATACACTGATTAATTAACCCCAACTGTTCAATAAACCCCCTTCAGAGAATATTAACCCTGGATCCTATCAAGTAGGGCTGGGCGATATGGGCAAAAGAAAAATAGCGATTTTTTTTGCGATTTAACCGTGATTTTCTTATAAATGACTATAACACCTTAATTTTTCAATAAAAAAATTTATTTAAAAATACAGAATCTTAATGTACATGTTTCTCAATGTCCAATACACTATATATGTGTGTATGTGCACAAATATATATATATATATATAAATATATATATATATTTATAATTATTAATATTTTTCTTCTTTTTTAAACATTTTATCTTGACTGATAATGAGCCCTGTGCAGGAGTCCAATACAGGCATATATCAGTAGGGGTGGGGGGCTGCTCCTTTCAGAAATCCTGTGCCTTGCTGATATTAAATACATTGTAGATGCAGTTAACCCAGCAGCTAGCTAGCATAGGGGACTGCAGTTTTAGCCTTTTTGGCAGCCGTGGGGTTAACTGCATCTGCTATGTATTTGAGTTGTTTCTCAGAGAGCAGAAGATTGTGTGGGATGTTCCATAATAATTACATACCCTAAGTTTCAGACTGCAGACGTCCCTAGGGGGAAATATAAGTAAGTGGCTTTCCCTCCACTTTGGGCTCTGCTTTTAGACTTCTATAGATTGATTGGCTGCTACTGAGATCACAAACAGAAAGTGAAAGTAAAACAGCCATTTTACAAATGTGTGCTAAAAACAACCACTAGATGGAGCTGGTTTGCAAGAAATCACATACAAATCAATAAAGTACAGCCAATATCTGAGGATATATTTTGTTTAGTAAAAAATTGCAAACATAGCAGTTTTTAAATTGCGGCAATTAATCGCGGTTTTAAATCGTATATGCGATTAATCGTGTAGCCCTACTATCAAGGTATAAAAGAGCCACACTGTGACCCTGTTATAGCGTTTTATATGTAAAAATTTAAAACGATCTTACATCCAGGATCCATGCTGTGGAACAGAAAACAGCCTCTCAATAGTGACAGTCTTATAGCAGCGCTCCTGACATGGAATTGAGTGAGAGAAAGCAGGCAGTAAAACTTGTCTACACTAATTGCTTAGGAGATGTTAGCAGTAGTCTGGATGGTTTCGCAGATAAACTTTCCCTGCATCTCCAGACTCATCAATACTCTCACTAAAAGGGTGACATGACTACTTAAAACACCAGTCCTATCTCGAAGGGCAGATACCCTTTTTCAGGACTCTCAAAATCTTCTGACACTTTTCTGCCACCTCCTAATGTGAAGAAAGGCAAAGAATGACTGGGGTAATGAGGAAGTGGGAGGGATATTTAAGCCTTTGGCTGGGGTGTCTTTGCTTCCTCCTGGTGGCCAGGTGTTGTATTTCCCAACAGTTAGGAATGAAGCCATGGACTCATCCTATCTTAGGAGGGAAAACACATCTGTGAGACTCAAACTAGCACTGGACCCACAACCCAAAATAAATCACAAAGCCACAGAGAAAATAGTTTTGTAATAGGTGTAAGAGTTGAGATTTTGGTTTTAACACTTTATAATGCAACAGTTTCTAAATCAGAACCTTATACAGCTAAATAATAATTGCCCCAGTGAAAAAGCAGTGGATTGGCTTACTTTATCATTTTCCTCCCATGCTTAAATATTTCCAAATAACATTTTCTGGATACAATACTTTTTAATAAGCGTAACACTGCACATCAATACCTATCTGCCTTCTGTGAATGACATTAAAGGCTTGGTTCAGACGTTCATCGGATGAGTTGTTAGGAGGCTGGGAGGGGTACATATCTCCAGGCTTCGATTGGTCTCCAGGAGTAGAAACTCTCTGAAAATCCTCTTCTGAAATCCAGCTTCTGCTTTTCTAAAAAAAGGCAGATTAAACCGGTAAATCTTTCAGCAGACAAGTTACTACTACAGTATATATGAAGATCCTTTGTTATGGGTACAGCTGCTATACAGGATATAATCAGTCTCCCCACACCCAGCACTATCCACAAACATCAACCCCTGGTAATTCATAAAAGAAAGAAGAGGTGGCATACGCCTTTGGAGTAAATTCCCATACTGATCTGCACAGGATCATCTTGTATTCAAGTGAGAAGCACAAGACATCCCTCATTTTTAAATTCATCTGCTTGTGTCCACCTTTTTTACCATGTGTTTTTGGCAATCAAGGTATAAATCAAAGCTGCAAATGTGTAATGCAGAAGAGATTTAACTCCTTGGTTGCATGGGGTTAGGCAACTAAAATCAAAATCCCTCATGTGAGTTTGACTGGAAAACAAAAAGTTAATGTGATATTAACCATTTCACTGCTGAGCAATTTCAACACCCCTTTTGTCGGAGCTGCTTTTAGCTGTTTGGCCCTCATTACATTTACACATAAATGTCAACTTTAAAGCTACTGCCCCTATACACTAGGTAGGTGAAAGACATTTTATCACCTTATAATGACGAGGGTATAAGCCCCTGATTAGGAAGAAAGAGGGTGTAGCCCTCTTTCTAAACTTGAGTCTTACACCCGTCTGTGTTTAATTAAGGGATAGGAAATTTAAAAGTGCCCCTTCACCTTGCTAAACACTGAACATGTGTGTACTTGCAGCATAACCACGGAGATCACCTGAAATTTAGAGGGGGTGATTCCCTCTCTTTCACATAAGGGGTCACAAACCCCTGTAAAATATGAAACCCAATTTTCTTTCTTTCATGATTCAGCTAGAGCATGCAATTTTAAGCAACTTTCTAATTTACTCCTATTAAAGTAAAGCGATATTTGCGTTCAACTCAGTAATACCTGCGCTGTTGCGTTCCCATTGCATGGAAGCATTGCGCTCACGAGAATGTGCTTCCATAGGCTCCAATGGGAGCCATGTTCTGATGCAGTCATACATGGCACAGAACCTAAGCGCAATGAAGGGGTTAAGTAGCACAGCAATATAATATAATAATTATAATATAATAATTTTATATAATATAATATATATATATATATATATATATAAGTTTAATATAATATAAGTTTAATATTTTTTCATAAGTTTAATCATTTACTCCTATTAAAGTAAAGCAATATTTGCATTGAACTCAGTAATACCTGCGCTGTTAGACCTTGCATTCTCATTGCATGGAAGCATTGCGCTCACAAGAATGTGCTTCCATAGGCTCCAATGGAAACCTTGTTCAGATGCAGTCATACATGGCACAGAACCTAAGTGCAATGAAGGGGTTAAGTAGCAAAGCAAAGGACAGCAATTTTAAAGGGATACTAAACCCACATTTTCTCTTTCATGATTCAGATAGAGCATGCAATTTTAAGCAACTTTCTAATTTAATCCTATTATCAATTTTTCTTCGTTCTCTTGCTATCTTTATTTAAAAAGCAGTTATGTAAATCTTAGCAGTCAGACCATTTTTGGTTCAGTACCATGGATACCGCTTTCTTATTAGTGGACTACATTTAGCCACCAATAAGCAAGCATAACCCAGTTTCTCAACAAAAAAATGGGCTGGCTCCTATGCATCATATTCCTGCTCGTTAAATATAGATTGCAAGAGAACGAAGAAAATTTGATAATAGGAGTAAATTAGAAAGTTGCTTACAAATTGCATGCTCCATCTGAATCACGAAAGAAAAAAATTGGGTTTAGTGTCCCTTTAAATATATAGGTATATGAATATGAATATATATATATATATATATATATATATATATATATATATATATATATATATATATATATATATATGTTAGTATGTGTATATACTGCCTAGTACTGTATTTTTTTATGAAATAAAAGACCCTCTATTTTGGGGGGCATTTGGGGCACTTTTAGAAAATTAACAAGAGATCTGATCTCTGGTTAGTTTGAGCGCTTATTGCTACTGCAAGCTTGCAGTAGCAATAACCAGTCACTTGTAATGGATGGTTATTTATTGTGCGCTCGCAAACGGCAAATTTACCTGTTTACGGTCGTGCAATAAATTAGCACTCCACTTATAATCGAGCCCTAAATAGGCAGAGTTTACAGGGAAATCAGATATTATATTACTTTCTATACACACGGAAAAGCTGGAAAGATAGCTCAGCATGCTAAGGCACTGTGGCTGAGCTCTGTAGCAACCCAAGGGTTGCAGGTTCGATCCCCGGCGAGGTCCACTCAACCTTTCATCCTTCCGAGGTCGATAAAATGAGCAGCGCCTTGAGACCCTTACGGGTGATTAGCCGCGCTTTACAAGTACCCAATACACATACACACACACTTACTTATCTTATCTCTGTCTGTATACAAAAGCCACATACTTGAAAATCAATCGAAAAATAACATTTTATGATTCAGACAGAACATACAGTTTCAAATTTACTTCTATTATCAAATTTGCTTTGTTCCGATGATATTGAGTTGAAGAGATACCTAGGTAGGATCACTACATGGCAGGAACTAGTGCTGCCATCTAGTGCTTTTGCAAACGGATACGATTCTTGCAAAACTGCTGCAATATTGTGCTCCAGAAATGGGCTGGTTCCTAAGTATATGTCCCAGCTTTTCAACAATACATACCAACTAAGAAAAATTGATAAAAAAACTAAAGTTGTTTAAAATTGCATCCTCTATCTGAATTATGAAAGAAACATTCTGGGTTTCATGTCCCTTTAAGCATATTCCCGAATACAGGACAATCCTGTGTAGATCAGAATGTGATAAATGGCTATATTAGGCAATTTGCAGTGTTTTGAAGAACGCCTAAGTAACAGAATTTGCTCTTTCGTCTCTCTAGAGAGTGTGGGACAAGAACAATTTATACAGTTTAAAGGGACATGAAACCCAAAATGTTTCTTACAGGATTCACACAGATTATACATTTCTAAACAACTTTCCAATTTACTTCTGTTATCAATTTTGCTTCATTCTCTTAGTATATTTTATTAAAGAAGCAGCAATGCATTTCTGGGAGCTAGATAAACACATTTGTAAGCCAATAAAAATGGGCATACAAGTTCAGCCACCAATCAGCAGCTAGCTCCAAGCTCCTGCACCTATCTAGATATGTTTTGCAACAAAGGATACCAAGAGAATAAAGCAAATTAGATAATAGCAGTAACTTGGAAAGTTGTTTAAAATTGTATTCTCTATCTGAATCATGAAAGAAAATGTTTGGGTTTCATGTCCCTTTAAATCCCTGAGTCATTATTAGCAACCAAAGTGTTACATTACTGGTTTGTGCTTGTTTGAGGCAATTAGTTACATCAATATAACTGGTAATCAGCCTTAAAGGGACAGTATACACTCATTTTCATATAACTGCATGTAATAGACACTACTATAAAGAATAAGATGCACAGAGACGGATATAAAAATCCAGTATAAAACTGTTTAAAAACTTACTTAGAAGCTCTCAGTTTAGCTGTGTTGAAAAAGGTAGCTGGAAAGCCCACTGCAAGTGGGAAATAGGACACTCCCCCCCCCCTTCTTTTGCATATGAAAAGACCCTTTACACAAACAGGAGCAAGCTGGAGTAGGTAGCAGACGGTATTCACATAAAACTTTGGGGCTTGGTTAGGAGTCTGAAAATCAGAGCAATGTTATTTAAAAACAAGCAAAACTATACTTTTTTTTTTAAAACAAAAAACTTTATGGGCTATATAAATAGATCATCTACAAAACATTTATGCAAAGAAAAAATGAGTGTATAATGTCCCTTTAAATCACAGGGTTTTAATTTTTACATGTATAGGTATTGGGGTTATTTAAAGGAATTAGTTTAGAAATGAGTAATTTAAAGATAAATAATATTTTCTATGGAATTCAGTGTTTTTTGCTGTCAATCCTAAAAACTGTCACGTCAGTAAGTGCCAGGTATATTTATATGTAGACAGATTATAATCTATTGGTGTAACAAATGTATGGATCTATTAATGCACACACTTTACCCATATAGAACATGTTGCATTCTTTACAGTTTGGCATTGCATTATTTAAATATAGTTTATAGCAAACTTGTATTTTCTTTCTTTTTAAGCTATTAACTGGCAACTGACTATTGTTACTAGACTATGTTTTGCTTTTAAACTGTGAACCTGAAGGATTTTCATAGGTGGTTAAACCTAGAAAAGAGTGCTATAGAATAGTATGGTGTCAAGCGACAGGTCATTTCAACTGGACAACCAAAGGAGGAGCGATAAAGAAAGGGCAATTTTTTTATTTATTTTTTAACGTCTGAACCAGGCATATGACAAACTAGTGACTTATCTGTGGGATATTCTAACCACAACATTAGCATTGTATGATGATTATTGTTACAAAAAAGAAAATGGTTTGGGTGTGAACTTTGCTACTAGAGAATTCAGTGTTTTTTTCCCCACAAAGCATAATCAGTTCCTATTTTTATTTTATGTTCTTAAACTTTACAAAATGGATCTGTTGAGAGTTTAGTAATAAAATAAATAAATAAAACCATTTTTTTAAACTCAGACAGCATTCCTAGTAGAGAAGTAATCGGCTTAATTTACAGAGCCTTATATTATAAAATAAGTGTCTTTCCTTAACAAATAAGAGAACCCTACTTTAATGAGAAACACTGTTTTCAAGGAGAAAATTGCCTTTAAAGCACTCCCTTAAAGCAGTGCTTTCCAAACTGTGTGTCGTAACACATTAGTGTAGGTAGGTGTGTCCCTGCTTCAGCACAATTTTTTTGGAATTTAAAATTATTTTTTTGTTTGGCTTCCGACTTTCTGCCTGCCTGCTACGCATATCACTTAGTTGACACGTGATTGATACCTAGGGGGTCACAGATTATCTTAACCTATTGGCGCAGCTTAGCGAGAACTGAAACTATTCCCATTGGCAGCACATTGGCTCCTGACTGCACATGTAGTCTCCTCAATCGGCTCGTGACTGCATGTGTAGTCAGTGAGTGGGATAGCAGTGAGTTTGCAGCGCAGTCAGTAGTCAGTGGGAGGGCAGCAGCTTAAACGCTGAGCTGATGTCAGAAGTCAGTGGGGGTTTTTTGCAGCTAGCTCCCAGTAGTGCATTGCTGCTCTTGATATATAGATAGGAAGTGGAAGCTTAAAAATGCTTGATGATGAAATGCGAGTGTCTTTATCTAATAGTCCACCAAATATTCAGAAACTGTGTTCATCCCATCAACCTCATACATCCCATTAAAATAGTAAGTAGCTATTGGTGGTTACATGTAAATACATTTTATTATTATATAATGTATGTATGTGTCCATATCTCTTAAAGCAAGTTAGTTTAACCTCCTGTTTGCTAGAACAACTGAATTACTGTGTCGCAAAATGATGTGGGTTTAAAAAGTGTGTCGCCAACATGAAAAGTTTGGAAAGCTCTGCCCTAAAGGATATCTTAGTACTGATGAGACTTCTTTTAGAATCTCACCAGGACAACGACCTTTAGAGATTTGGACTCTAAAGAAGGAAACATGAAACCCAAAATGTTTCTTTCATGATTCAGATAGAGCATGTCATTTTAAATAACTTTATTTTTTACTTTTATCCCATTTCTTCATTCTCTTGGTATCCTTTGTTGAAAAGTAGGGAGGTAAGTTTAGGCACTTGCTCTTCAACAAAGAAAACCATGGGAATGAAGCAAATTTGATAACAGAAGTCAGTTTAGTTAAATGATGGGGTTTTTTTTTTGGTTTTTTTTTAAAAAGTATGCTCTTTCAGAAATCGCATAAGAGATATTTTTGAGTTTCGTATCCCTTTAGGACATTTTTTCTGCCATGTAGTGCTACACACATTTGCACACTGCCTATTTAGGTTTCTCTTCAACAACAATAAAATGAAAACAAAGCACATCTGATCTGATATTAGAAACTTATTTTTTAATTGTATGCTCTGTCTGAATCACAAAAGAAAAGATGTTGGGTTTCATGTCCCTATAATGTTCTGGTCACAGATTAAAAGGAATATCCCCACCCATGTTGTATTAACATTACAGTCAGAGGTATTATTTTCAAAGGAAGAATACTTCAGAGGACTAATATATTTTTTTTATTCTCTCTCTCTCATTGTTATTCTTTTTATTCTCTCTCTCTATACATTGTTAATGTTGTAAAGGACTACTGTAGCTGATTTTTAATGTAATATCTATATAGGAGTGCAGAGGCCCATTATCAGCAACCATATGCCCTGTGTTCCAATGGCACTGACAACTATTGTGCTGATTAAAGAAGCAATAAAACTAGCCTTCATTAGACTAGTTATGTATCTGGAGCATCAGCAATTGTGGGTTCCATTACAGGCTCAAGATGGCCAGAAACGAAGAACTTTCTTGTTCTGAGAAATGAAGGCTATTCCATGCAAGAAATTGCTAAGAAACTAAGGATCACGTACAATGTGGTGTAATACTCCCTTCACAGAACAGCGCAAACGGGCTCTAACCAGAATAGAAAGAGGAGTGGGAGGCTCCGGTGCACAACTGGGAAAGAGTACAAATACATAGAGTTTGAGTATCAAACACCTCACGGGTCCTCAACTGGTAGCTTCACTAAATAGTACTGAAGATGCAATACTGGGACGCTGGACTTCTAGGCAGTTGGCAAAGAAAAAGCCATATCTCAGACTGGCCAATAAAAAGAAAAGATTAAGATGGGCAAAAGAACACAGACACTGGAGAGGGAAAGATTGTAAAAAGTGTTATGGACAGACAAATCTAAGTTTGAAGTGTTCGGATTACAAGGAAGAATATTCATGAGACGCAGACCAAATGAAAAGACGCTGGAGAAGTGCTCGATGCCATCTGTCAAGCATGGTGGAGGCAATGTAATGGTCTGAGGGTGATTTGGTGGTGGTAAAGTTGGAGATTAATACAGGGACCTTGAAGAACGAAGGCTATCACTCCATTTTGCAACGCAATGTCATACCCTGTGGATGGCACTTGATTGGAGCCAATTTCCTCCTACAACAGGACAATCACCCAAAGCAAAGCTCCAAACTAACCAAGAACTATTTAGGGAAGGAGTCAGCTGGTATTCTGTCTTTAATGGAGTGGCCAGTGCAGTCAACAGATCTCAACCCTATTGAGCCGTGGTGGAAACAGCTTGACCGTATGGCACGTAAGGAGTGCCCATCAAGCCAATCCAACTTGTGGGAGGTGCTTCAGGAAGGATGTAATTTCTGCACATGGAGGATTCTTTGACAAAGACAAAGTTTGAAGGACACTATTTTTTCACTTAATTATTTCTAACCTTGTTGATGACTATATTTCCTAATCAAACTAATTTCATGTATATTTTCATAGAAAATAGGGAAATATCTAAGTGACCCAAACTTTTAAACGCATACCCAGTACTGTGCAAAAGTCTACAGCCACCATTAGATTTGTTGTTTTAGCAATGGTATGACGACAATATATAATTATTTATCAGTCTCCATTAGAATACAACCAGAAAATACAGGATATTTGTATGCAGTAGTAAAAAAAAAAAAAAAAAAAAGAAAGAAAGAAAATCTGAACAAACAGCTTCTGTAGAATAAAGTGGCAAGCATTTAGTGTGACCTCCCATTACACTTGAACAATATCAGGGGCCCGATCCGATATGCAGCGTCGGTCGCAAAAGCCGGCGACGCCGAAATTTGCGCTGGCTTGGTATCCTATATACGGCGTAACCTAGAAGTTACGCTCGTATATTTCTGCCTTCGCCCGTAGTTTTTTGGGCCATAGGCAGGTATACCAAACAAGCGCAGTTTGGTATCCAATAAACAGCGTAAGGACTTACGTGGCGAAAATGGAGAAATCTTGCTCTATTTTCACCTCGCTACAAAATGCAGCCGTAGTAAGCCTTACGCTGAGTATTGGGGCCCCGTAACTCCCTAAACTACCTGCAAAATAAAACCTAACACCTAACGCATGCGTAATGTCTATCTACCTGTCAACCGCGATCCCCCGCCGCAATCCCTAATAAAGTATTTAACCCCTAAACCGCCGCACACGGACCCCGCTGCCACCTACATTAAAAGTATACCCCCTAATGTGATCCCCCTACACCGTCGCAAGCTACATTACATACCCCCTAATGTGAGTCCCTTACACCGCCGCCGTCTACCTTACCTACCCCCTAAAGTGAGCACCTACCCCACCCCCATATACCTTACCTACCCCCTAAAGTGAGCCCCTACCCCGCCTCCATCTACCTTACCTACCCCCTAAACTGAGCCCCTACCGCGCCGCCATCTACCTTACCTACCCTCTAAAGTGAGCTCCTACCCCGCTGCCATCTACCTTACCTACCCCCTAAACTGAGCCCCTACCCCGCCGCCATCTATCTTACCTACCCCCTAAAGTGAGCTCCTACCCCGGCGCCATCTATCTTACCTACCCCCTAAAGTGAGCCCTACCCCGCCGCCATCTATCTTACCTACCCCCTAAAGTGAGCCCCTTACACTGCCGCCATGTATTTTAAAAATATTAACCCCTAATTTAATCCCCCTACACCGCCACCAGCTATATTAACTATATTAATTATATTAGGGTTAATATAGTTAATATAGTTATTATATTATATATATTAACTATATTAACCCTAATTATATTAGGGTTAATATAGTTAATATCGTTATTATATTATATATATATATATATATATATATATATATATATATATATATATATATATATTAAGTATAATAACCCTATCTAACTCTAACATCCCTAACTAAATTCTTATTAAAATAAATCTAATTAATATTAATATTATTAATTAAAATATTCCTATTTAAATCTAAATACTTACCTATAAAATAAACCAGTCAATCAGATTCAAGTTCAATCCGATTGGCTGATTGGTTCAGCCAATCGGATTGAACTTGAATCTGATTGGCTGATTCAATCAGCCAATCAGATTTTTCTACCTTAATTCCAATTGGCTGATAGAATCCTATCAGCCAATCGGAATTCGACGGACGCCATCTTGGATGACGTCATTTAAAGGTACCTCATTCCACGTTTAGTCTTCGTGCCGGATGGATGCTCCGCGGCGGAGGAGCAAAGAAAGAAGATTGAAGATGCCGCTTTGCTTGAAGACATCGCCGGATGGAAGAAGACTTCACTGCCGCTTGATTGGACATCGCCCGGATCGGATGAAGAGTTCTGCCCGGCTGGGTGAAGACAAGGTAGGGACATCTTCAGGGGGGTAGTGTTAGGTTTTTTTAAGGGGGGTTAGGGTGGGTTTAAAATAGGGGTATGTGGGTGGTAGGTTGTAATGTTGGGGGGTGGTATTGTGTTTTTTCTTTACAGGCAAAAGAGCCGTTTTCTTTGGGGCATGCCCCGCAAAAGGCCCTTTTAAGGGCTGGTAAGGTAAAAGGTAAGGGCTGGTAAGGTAAAAGAGCTTTGAACTTTTTTAATTTAGAATAGGGCAGGGAAAATTTTTTTATTTTGGGGGGCTTTATTATTTTATTAGGGGGCTTAGAATAGGTGTAATTAGCTTAAAAATCTTGTAATATTTTTTTTATTTTTTGTAATTTAGGGTTTGTTTTTTTGTAATTTAGTTTAGATTATTTTATTGTATTTTAGTTTAGATATTTGTAGTTTATTTAATTTATTGATAGTGTAGGTGTATTTGTAACTTAGGTTAGGATTTATTTTACAGGTAAATTGGTAATTATTTTAACTAGGTAGCTATTAAATAGTTATTAAAGGGACAGTCAACACTTACTTTAACATGTTTTTATATTGAAAATAACAAAACGGAGGTCCGCCTACACTATACCCCTCCTGCCTTGCCGCCTTGCTTCTGTCCTAATCAGCGGCACTAACTACTCTAATACCCGGTAAATATGGATGCCGGACTCCCCCCACCATTACGTAGCTGCCTTCTTCCTCAACTGATAAGCAAATCAGAATCCAGGCATCGGACAGAAATTGCAAGCGCGTGCAATTTCAGTCCGAGGACTGGATTCTGATTTGCTTATCAGTTGAAGAAGAAGGCAGCTACGTAATGGTGGGGGGAGTCCGGCATCCATATTTACCGGGTATTAGAGTAGTTAGCGCCGCTGATTAGGACAGAAGCAAGGCGGCAAGGCAGGAGGGGTATAGTGTAGGCGGACCTCCGTTTTGTTATTTTCAATATAAAAACATGTTAAAGTAAGTGTTGACTGTCCCTTTAACTATTTAATAGCTATTGTACCTAGTTAAAATAAATACCAAGTTACCTGTAAAATAAATATAAACCCTAAAATAGCTACAATGTAATTATTAATTACATTGTAGCTATCTTAGGGTTTATTTTATAGGTAAGTATATAGATTTAAATAGGAATATTTTAATTAATATTAATATTAGATTTATTTTAATAAGAATTTAGTTAGGGATGTTAGAGTTAGATAGGGTTATTATACTTAATATATATATATATATAATATAATAACGATATTAACTATATTAACCCTAATATAATTAGGGTTGATATAGTTAATATATATAATATAATAACTATATTAACTATATTAACCCTAATATAATTAGGGTTAATATAGTTAATATAGCTGGCGGCGGTGTAGGGGGATTAAATTAGGGGTTAATATTTTTAAAATAGATGGCGGTGGTGTAAGGGGCTCACTTTAGGGGGTAGGTAAGATAGATGGCGGCGGGGTAGGGGCTCACTTTAGGGGGTAGGTAAGGTAGATGGCGGCGGGGTAGGCGCTCACATTAGGGGGTTATAGATTTAATATAGCTGGCGGCAGGGTCCGGGAGCGGCGGTTTAGGGGTGAATACATTTTTATTGTTAGGATAGTGAGGGGGGATAGCGGATAGAGGGTTAGACGTGTCGGGCTATGTTTAGGAGGCGTGTTAGACAGTATGGGAGATTTAATAACTTTAGTCAGGTTTTGTAGGCGCCGGCAGTTTCTAAAGTGCCTTAAGTCACTGGCGACTCCAGAAATATGTGCTTACGCAGATTTCTGGACATCGCTGGTTTATCCGACTTACGGCACTTTAGCCTCTGACGGCGCCGTATATAGGATAGCTCGAGTTGCGAGCTGAAACTGCGGGCGGCAGGGGTTCCCTCGCTTGCGCCGCAAACTACGATCTTTATCGGATCGCGCCCCAGGAATCTGGCTCTCGTAAACCTAAATATAATGGAACCCTAAATAATGTCATTGCTAACACCTGTATTTGTCCTACTATTTCATGTCAAAATGACTGCTGTGAAAAAGGTCTATTACACCAGGTTTGTGTAAGACATGATTGAGCATTATATACACATGTGGTATGTGTTTATTTCATTGGAAGCTTGCTAATAAGACCAACTTTCAATCACATCATTCCATTCAAAATGCCAAAGATCAGAGAATTAGACAGACATAAAATTATACTTTTGCATCAGCAAGGCCACTCTCAAAAGGGAAATCAGCAAACAAACTAGATACTCAAGATATGGTATTCAAGCTGTTATAAATACATTTGAAGAATCAGTAGAGGTCAAGGACAAAAAAAAAAAAAAAACTGGAAGGCCAAGAAAACTTTCAAAATCTGATGAGAAGTTTCTTCTTTGAGAGTCCGGAAGAAATCCAGAAAGGACCTGGCTCAGCATCTGGCAGCTTAATCGAGATGCCAAGTCGACCCTTCTATAGTCTGAAGAAGCTTGACCAGGAATGGTCTTTTTGGAAGGGGAACAAGTTACAAAGGCTAAGATATGCTAAAGCTCACAAAGATTGGAATGAAGATCAGTGGAAAAAGGAGAATTATGGAGTAACGAATCAAAATTTGACATTTTTGGGTCCTATCATTGACAATATGTGATAAAAAGAATTGGAGAGAGATGGAAGAATGAGTGCTTGCGGTCTTCAGTGAAACATGGTGGAAGGTCTGTCCTGGTTTGGGGCTGCATTTCTGACAGTGGTGTTGGCGATATTGTTTGGCTCATAAATGCTGAAAAAGTACAGAAAGATTTTATTTCTTCATACCATTCCTTCTTAAAAGCGCCTGATTGGGAATGGTTTTATTTTTTAGCATGAGAATGATCCTAAGCACACTGATAATGCAGTGAAATCATATTTGGAGGGAAAAACAGTTGATAAAACACTGACAGTCATGGCCTGGTCTCCGCAGAGTTCAGACCTGAATATTATAGAGGCAGTATGGGATCACCTGGACAAACAAACAAACAAAAACACAACTTAAATCTAAAGAAGAACTCTGATAAGTGCTAAAAGAATCCTAGTATAATATACAAGAAGATGACTTCAGAAAACTTCAGGAGAGTCTCCCCAAAAGAAGGTCAAACTAAATACGGACTTTTGCCTGTATTTGCTGACTGAACAAATATATTATTAGTGTTTAATAATTCAAATGTGGATTTATGGACTATAATAAACAACAGTTGTTAACAGCCAATTTTATCAGAATTATGAATGGTTGTCAATTCTAAGGCAAAATGTAAAAATTTAGTAATCAACAAAAAGAGAAAATAGGGGTAGGGGGGGAAAAAAAAAAATCTGATCTTCAAGGTCCAGAAAACTTAAACATAGTCACAAAGGATGCAGTAATGTACACTACACAAGTATTTGCTGCACACCACAATACCACTAGTTAGACTCCCAGGAGTTAACCATGATTTGTGCAGGATATCAACTGGGGGTAACGGCCCACTGTAACCCAAACCTGGGAAACCAAATGGGCCGTACCTCCCATACAACCCTCAGCCAGGAACGGGTGTGGCACCGTCAAGACTACAAACAAGCGGTGAACAATCAGCAGCAATCATATAAGCGTTACCATCAGACTTAAAAGGGACAGTCTAGACACAATACTTATTCTTTATTACTTATTGTTATATACTTGACAAGCATCTTGCAATGGGTTCCACATCTATAAGCTAGTAAGAAGTACATGAAACTTTAAATAATCGTTTGTTTATAGTCAAAATGGCAACCAAACTCCACCCAGAGCATTCTTCTTGTCCAGTTAGATGTTTTCTTGTATTACAGTTTAGTGGTGCATGTTTAATATTTTTCAATTAGCTATTTCAAAATGCACATGCACAAATCAGCATGTGCAAATAAGGAAACTTATTGGAGAAACTTAACATACCAAAACATGCAATAGGTGGGAACAGCTTGGCGGCCATTTTCAGACAAACAAATATTTAAATGTTTTATGTACTTCTTAAAAGCTTATAAATGTGAGACCAGTTGCAGGATGCTTCTCTGGTATGTAGCAATAAGTAAACAAAATTATATATTGGGTCTAGTCTGTCCCTTTAAGCATCCACAGACTAAATCAGTTAGAGCTTCAACAAATGTCATGCATTGCTGGATGACTAGTTTTGCCCCTCCCCTTGTGTGGGGGGCATGAGGCTTCTTCAGATCTGTGCACAACTCTCTACAGTCTTAAGTTAAATATACATACAGTTTCCTCCTTCTGGGTGCTCCAACTAGTGAACAGCGGGTTCAATCATCATGAGGACAAACCTACTTACAAAAATGTTAGAGCAAACTATTATACATGACAAATGACTAGACACCTAGGTAGTTAACGGTACAGGCGTAGAGATACTTACTAAAATAATAAACTAACATAATTAAGTAGCTTATACACAGAAAGCATGAATATTCCACCTTTTCATTTAGACCAAATTTGACAAAATGCCGGGCGGGAGAGATGCGCTTATCGTCGAGCGCTCAAAAAGGTAAAGATTTTTTTTTTTTAAATGAAATCTAAAAAATTTGATGAATTAAACCCACCCTCATTTTGCAAAGTTTATCCGATGCCATGGGGCAGTTAAGTGAAGGTGACCTTCACTTTAAATTACCAAGTGAGGAAGTGGCCAATGAGAGCTAAATTTACACCCAGAGTTTCTTTTATTGAGTGATTTAGAAATGGAGGAGGGGTTATGTTTCAGACAAAAAACTCTGTGCAAAGAAAGGAAAGGAGAGTGCTGCCACTATTTTTACACTGACTGATCTGCTGCCTAGTATTACACAGTCTTTGTGATATAACCGTGTGGGACACTCTTTTTAAAGAAAAAGAGAAAACTATTGGGATTACTTTTCCTTCTAAAATTGTGGATATCTTCCTTTATATGACAGTGAAAGAACTTTGAATGCTGAAGTCTCAATCATTGCTAAATTGCTAACTGGTAAGGTATAAAAAAAAAAAATATGACTTACCAGATAATTTCCTTTTCTTCGATACAGGGAGAGTCCGCAGCTGCATTCATTACTTTTGGGAATACAGAACCTGGCCACCAGGAGGAGACAAAGACACCCCAGCCAAAGGCTTAAATACCTCCCCCACCTCCCTCATCCTCCAGTCATTCTGCCGAGGGAACAAGGAACAGTGGGAGAAATATCAGTGTGAAAAAGGTGCCAGAAGAAAGCAATTTAAATTTAGGGCCACACTCCGGAGAGCACGGGCGGGAGCTGTGGATTCTCCCTGTATCGAAAGAAAGGAAATTATCTGGTAAGTCATAATTTTTGTTTTGCTTCTAAATACAGCGAGAGTCCACAGCTGCATTCATTACTTTTGGGAAAACAATACCCAAGCTATAGAGGACACTGAATGCGAACGGGGGGGGGTAACAATAAGGCGGCCCAATCTGAGGGCACCACAGCCTGAAAAAAATCCCAACCCCAGAAAAACTGCTTCAACAGAAGCAAAAGATCCAAAAGAGTTAGCAGGAGCAAGTAACTGACCAACAATTAGGACCGTAAGACCCCACATCAGGGACCACACAAAATCACAAGTCTCAAAAAGAACACACAAACCTCAGAGGAGACGAGAGAAATCACAGGTCTCAAAAAGAACACACAAACCTCAGAGGAGACGAAAGTCCCACTGACTAAGAGATCAGACAAAGAAACACTCCTGTACGAACATGACAAGGAGGAAAACCAAGACTCCCAACACTGTACACGTCCATAGGAAGAACCCAGGAACAAAAGACTATGCTAAAGAGGAACGAAAGGCCCTTGAGGTACAAACTCAGAGAAAAAGGTGGGAGAAGCCCCTTGCAGAACCCGAAGAAAAAGTCTCCTTAGAGAGAAGACACAAGAAAGCGGATAACCGACTGCAAGCGATACTAGGACCTGGAGAGATATTCCAGAAATGTAACAGGTCAATAAATAGCCATTTCAAGGACCATCTGCCGCATCGATACCAATGCAAACTTAGACAAGAAGTCTAATGTCCTGAAGGACAAAATCTGAACGCAACTGCCTAACCGTCGGCCGCGTTATAGAAAAAGGAAATGAACACCAAGGGTTCGTGACCTCAGGAATAGAACAGAAACAGATATCTAAATCTGCTTAGGAGCCCACATATCCAGGCAGAAGTGAAGGATGAGCTCACCCATAATCGCATGACTGATAGAAAGCCAGGCTAACCCTCCGGCTAAGAGAGTCCCTCGACCTCCTGCTGAGCTCTCAGAGTCAGAAAAAGGATCTACTTCAAAAAGAACCCAACTGGAAAAGACTCAGAAGAATAGGTCCTCAGAGTAGAAAGAGTGACTGAAGATTCCTAAGAGAAAACAGAAGGAATCCCAGAAGACTCTCTCCCACTTCCATGGAAGTGATAAGACAAACTGCCCCAGTAAATCAAAGGAAAGTTTCCCAGAAGATGGAAATATATACCGCATACTGGCGACCGGGGCAGACAAACCAGAAATGTATGAAAATCTGGAGATATATAGCAACATGCCAAGGTGTGAAAAAAAAAATCGGACTGATAACATCACCAACGAAGGAAAACAGCAGGGCAAGACTATAGAGCAATTTAGCTCAAAAGGCCTAGGAGACCTCCTGTCTTAAAATCAAACAGATCAAGAACCACCCTGGAACCTACCCCAGGAACTCCATTCCAAACCAACTGGAAAGGACAAGAGAGATTTCCTAAAACTCCCAGCAGACGATGGAGAAACCAGCACCAACAAAAAACACAATTTATGCTTACCTGATAAATTTATTTCTCTTGTGGTGTATCCAGTCCAGGGATCATCCATTACTTGTGGGATACTCTCATTCCCAACAGGAAGTTGCAAAAGGACACCCACAGCAGAGCTGTTATATAGCTCCTCCCCTAACTGCCATATCCAGTCATTCGACCGAAAACACGCAGAGAAAGGAGAAACCATAGGGTGCAGTGGTGACTGTAGTTTAAATGAAAAAATGACAGGGCGGGCCGTGGACTGGATACACCACAAGAGAAATAAATTTCTCAGGTAAGCATAAATTGTGTTTTCTCTTGTAAGGTGTATCCAGTCCACGGATCATCCATTACTTGTGGGATACCAATACCAAAGCTTAAGTACACGGATGAAGGGAGGGACAAGGCAGGTACTTAAACAGAAGGTACCACTGCCTGTAAAACCTTTCTCCCAAAAATAGCCTCCGAAGAAGCAAAAGTATCAAATGTGTAGAATTTAGAAAAAGTATGAAGCGAAGAACAAGTCGCCGCCTTGCAAATCTGTTCAACAGAAGCCTCATTTTTAAAGGCCCAAGTGGAAGCCACAGCTCTAGTAGAATGAGCTGTAATCCTTTAAGGAGGCTGCTGGCCAGCAGTCTCATAGGCTAAGCGGATTATGCTTCTTAGCCAAAAAGAAAGAAAGGTTGCCGAAGCCTTTTGACCTCTCCTCTGTCCAGAGTAGACAACAAACGAATCTTTAGTAGCTTGTAAGTAAAACTTTAAAGCACGAACCACGTCCAGATTGTGTAATAGACGTTCCTTCTTTGAAGAAGGATTAGGACACAAGGATGGAACAACAATCTCTTGATTGATATTCTTGTTAGATACCACCTTAGGTAAAAACCCAGGTTTGGTACGCAGGACTACCTTATCCGTATGGAAGATCAGATAAGTAGAATCACATTGTAAAACAGATAACTCGGAGACTCTACGAGCCGAGGAAATAGCTACCAAAAACAGAACTTTCCAAGATAAAAGTTTGATATCTATGGAATGAAGAGGTTCAAACGGAACTCCTTGAAGAACCTTAAGAACCAAATTTAAGCTCCATGGGGGAGCAACAGGTTTAAACACAGGCTTGATTCTAACCAAAGCCTGACAAAATGCCTGAACGTCTGGAACATCTGCCAGACGCTTGTGCAAAAGAATAGACAGAGCAGAAATCTGCCCTTTTAAGGAACTAGCTGATAATCCTTTATCCAAACCATCTTGGAGAAAAAATAATATCCTGGGAATCCTAACCCTTGGATTCACACCAATAAAGATATGTACGCCATATTTTATGGTAAATTTTCCTGGTGACAGGCTTTCGTGCCTGTATTAAGGTATCAATGACTGACTCGGAGAAGCCACGCTTTGATAAAGTCAAGCGTTCAATCTCCAGGCAGTCAGTCTCAGAGAAATTAGATTTGGATGGTTGAAAGGACCCTAAAGTAGAATTTCCTGTCTCAGAGGCAGAGTCCATGGTGGAAAGGATGACATGTCCACCAGATCTGCATACCAGATCCTGCGTGGCCACGCAGGCGCTATCAAAATCACAGATGCTCTCTCCTGCTTGACCTTGGCAATCAGTCGAGGGAGCAGAGGAAACTGTGGAAACACATAAGCCAGGTTGAAAGACCAGGGCGCTGCTAGAGCATCTATTAGCGTCGCCTTGGGATCCTTGGACCTGGATCAGTAACAAGGAAGCTTGCTGTTCTAGCGAGACACCATGAGATCCAGTTCTGGTTTGCCCCAACGATGAATCAATTGTGCAAACACCTCCGGATGGAGTTCCCACTCTCCCAGATGAAAAGTCTGACGACTTAAAAAATCCGCCTCCCAGTTCTCTACACCTGGGATATGGATAGCTGATAGGTGGCAAGAGTGAGTCTCTGCCCAGCGAATTATCTTTTAGACTTCTAACATCGCTAGGGAACTTCTTGTTCCCCCTTGATGGTTGATGTAAGCCACAGTCGTGATGTTGTCCGACTGAAATCTGATGTACCTCAGAGTTGCTAACTGAGGCCAAGCCTGAAGAGCATTGAATATCGCTCTTCCAGAATATTTATTGGAAGTAGTTTCTCCTCCTGAGTCCACGATCCCTGAGCCTTCAGGGAGTTCCAGACTGCACCCCAACCTAGAAGACTGGCATCTGTTGTTACAATTGTCCAATCTGGCCTGCGAAAGGTCATACCTTTGGACAGATGGACCCGAGATAGCCACCAGAGAAGAGAATCCCTGGTCTCTTGATCCAGATTTAGTAGAGGGGACAAATCTGTTTAATCCCCGTTCCACTGACTGAGCAGGCATAGTTGCAGCGGTCTGAGATGTAGGCGTGCAAACGGCACTATGTCCATTGCCGCTACCATTAAGCCGATTACATCCATGCACTGAGCCACCGAAGGGCGCGGAATGGAACGAAGAACACGGCAGGAATTTAGAAGCTTTGATAACCTGGACTCCGTCAGGTAAATTTTCATTTCTACAGAATCTATCAGAGTCCCTAGGAAGGAAACTCTTGTGAGTGTGGATAGAGAACTCTTTTCCTCGTTCACTTTCCACCCATGCGATCTCAGAAATGCCAGTACTACGTCCGTATGAGACTTGGCAATTTGGAAGTTTGACGCCTGTATCAGGATGTCGTCTAAATAAGGGGCCACTGCTATGCCCCGCGGCCTTAGGACCGCCAGAAGCGACCCTAGAACCTTCGTAAAGATTCTTGGGGCTGTAGCTAATCCAAAGGGAAGAGCTACAAACTGGTAATGCCTGTCTAGAAAGGCAAACCTGAGAAACCGATGATGATGTTTGTTATCGGAATGTGAAGATAAGCATCCTTTAAATCCACTGTAATCATATATTGACCCTCCTGGATCATAGGTAGGATGGTACGAATAGTTTCCATCTTGAATGATGGAACTCTGAGGAATTTGTTTAAGATCTTTTGGGAACCACAAACAGATTTGAGTAAAAACCCTGTCCCTGTTCCTCCTTTGGAACTGGATGGATCACTCCCATAACTAGGAGGTCTCGTACACAGTGTAAGAATGCCTCTCTCTTTATCTGGTTTGCAGATAATTGTGAAAGGTGAAATCTCCCTTTTGGGGGGGAAGCTTTGAAGTCCAGAAGATATCCCTGGGATATAATTTCCAACACCCAGGGATCCTGGACATCCCTTGCCCACGCCTGGGCGAAGAGCGAAAGTCTGCCCCCTACTAGATCCATTACCGGATAGGGGGCCGTTCCTTCATGCTGTCTTAGAGGCAGCAGCAGGCTTTTTGTCACAGGTCTGGTTTGGTCTCCAGACCGTCTTGGACTGAGCAAAAGTTCCCCCTTGTTTACATTAGAGGAAGTTGATGCCGCACTCGCCTTGAAGTTTCGAAAGGCACGAAAATTAGACTGTCTGGCCCTTGATTTGGACCTGTCCTGAGGAAGGGCATGACCTTTTCCTCCAGTGATATCAGCAATAATCTCCTTCAAACCAGGCCCGAATAGGGTCTGCCCCTTGAAGGGAATGTTAAGCAGCTTAGATTTTGAAGTCACGTCAGCTGACCATGATTTAAGCCATAGCGCCCTGCGCGCCTGTATAGCAAAACCAGAATTCTTAGCCGTTAGTTTAGTCAAATGAACAATGGCATCAGAAAACAAAGGAATTGGCTAGCTTAAGTGCTCTAAGCTTGCCAAGTATGTCATCCAATGGAGTCGCTACCTGTAAAGCCTCTTCCAGAGACTCAAACCAGAACGCCGCAGCAGCAGTGACAGGAGCAATGCATGCAAGGGGCTGTAGGATAAAACCTTATTGAATAAACATTTTCTTAAGGTAACCTAAACCTAAAAAAGCACAACTGTCCTCGACAGGAATAGTAGTACGCTTTGCTAAAGTAGAAACTGCTCCCTCCACCTTAGGAACTGTCTGTCATAAGTCCTGTGTGGTGGCGTCTATTGGAAACATTTTTCTAAAAATAGGAGGGGAAGAGAACGTCACACCTGGTCTATCCCATTCCTTATTAATAATTTCTGTAAACCTTTTAGGTATTGGAAAAACATCAGTACACACCGGCACTGCATAGTATTTATCCAGTCTACACAATTTCTCTGGCACTGCAATTGTATCACAGTCATTCAGAGCAGCTAAAACCTCCCTGAGAAACACGCGGAGGTGTTCAAGCTTAAATTTAAATGTAGAAATATCAGAATCAGGTTGCATCATCTTTCCTGAGTCAGAAACATCACCCACAGACTGAAGCTCTCCTTCCTCAGCTTCTGCATATTGTGAGGCAGTATCAGACATGGTTCTTAAAGCGTCAGTATGCTCTGCATTTCGTCTAACCCCAGAGCTATCTCGCTTACCTCTAAATTCAGGTAGTCTGGCTAATACCGCTGACAGTGTATTATCCATGACTGCCATGTTTTGTAAAGTAATCGCTATGGGCGCCCTAGATGTACTTGGCACCATTTGAGCGCGAGTCCCTTGAGCGGGAGTCAAAGGATCTGACACATGGGGAGAGTTAGTCGGCATAACTTCCCCCTCGTCAGATTCCTCTGGTGATAATTTTTTTTAAAGACAGAATATGATCTTTATTGCTTAAAGTGAAATCAGTACATTTGGTACACATTCTAAGAGGGGGTTCCACCATGGCTTTTAAACATAATGAACAAGGAGTTTCCTCTATGTCAGGCATGTTTGTACAGACTAGCAATGAGACTAGCAAGCTTGGAAAACCCTTTAAATCAAGTTAACAAGCAAATATAAAAAATGGTACTGTGCCTTTAAGAGAAACAAATTTTGTCAAAATTTGAAAAACAGTGAAAAAAGGCAGTAAATCAAACGAATTTTTTACAGTGTATGTAATAAGTTAACAGAGCATTGCACCCACTTGCAAATGGATGATTAACCCCTTAATTAAAAAAACGGATCAAAAAAACGATATAGACGTTTTTTAACAGACACAACAAACTGCCACAGCCTGCTGTGGCCCTACCTTCCCCAATAAACGACTTTGGAAAGCCTTTGAGTCCTTTAGAGATGTCCTATAGCATACAGGGGACTCCTGAGGGAAGCTGGATGTCACAGTTTGTAATTTTAACTGCACCAACTGTAACTTTTATACTACAACAGTGGAAAGCCTCAGGAAACTGTTTCTAGGCAAAATTTAAGCCAGCCATGTGGAAAAAACTAGGCCCCAATAAAGTTTTATCACCAAAGCATATATAAAAACGATTAAACATGCCAGCAAACGTTTTATATTGCAATTTTATAAGGGTATTACCCCTGAGAGTAAGCATGATACCAGTCGCTATTAAATCACTGTATTCAGGCTTAACTTACATTAATCCGGTATCAGCAGCATTTTCTAGCATTTTCCATTTCTAGAAAAAATTGTAACTGCACATACCTCATAGAGTAACCTGCACGCCATTCTCCAGCTGAAGTTAACTCTCTCCTCAGACATATGTGAGAACAGCAATGGATCTTAGTTACAACCTGCTAAGATCATAGAAAACTCAGGCAGATTCTTCTTCTATTTACTGCCTGGGATAAAATAGTACAACTCCGGTACCATTTAAAATAACAAACTTTTGATTGAAGATGAAAAACTAACTATATTTTACCACTCTCTCTTACTACCTCCATGCATGTTGAGAGTTGCAAGAGAATGACTTGGTATGGCAGTTAGGGGAGGAGCTATATAACAGCTCTGCTGTGGGTGTCCTCTTGCAACTTCCTGTTGGGAATGAGAATATCCCACAAGTAATGGATGATCTGTGGACTGGATACACCTTACAAGAGAAACGGGAGCAACCAGGAGACAGAAAAACAGGATACTGTATAAAAAAAAAAATTCAGGCAATTGATAGTCAATTTTTTACTCCTATAAAATCGTAAAGGTAAATATAATTTCTAATAGCAAGTTTACATGCGCATCAGTAATCATGAACGCGCACGAACACTGAAACTATGATCTGCTTTTAACTAAGATTGCGCAACTACACGCAAGCGCATTAACTAATCACATAGACGAAAGTGAGCCAGATGGATGGTAATCCGATTGGATAATTGAAAACTTCCAAAAAAGAAAAAAGCGTATTGTGTTAATAGGTTGAATTAGAATATTGACAGACAGTGGTATTCGACTACCAGAACAGAAATCTTGAAGGTAAGGTAGAGAGAAATAGAAAGCGCAAATATATTTTTTTACATGACCATCCCTTTAAGTCAGTCTGTATCATCATTTTATGTGTTCTTAAATGCAAACAATAGTCTATAATTAGTTAAAAAAACAAATATTACCTTTTGATTATAGTGATGTACTATCATTCTGAGGGTACTATGTATACAAAAGTTTTGAAAATGATATAAAATTACCTTTAGCTTACAACAACAACAACAACAACAAGTATAAGCTGAATAATGAAATACAAATATTTACTAAATGACATAAGATATTGTTGTTTTACTTTTAGTCCCATCCCCCTCTTCAAACTGTCACATTTTACAAATGCAAATATCCAAATTAATGTGAAATTCAAATATTTTCCAGTGCCAAGCATTTTGGATAAAAGAGTTTTCTACCTGTAATTAAAAACATTAAAAGTAGCTTTTTTAAAGCCTTTATCTTTACTGTGTTCTCCACAGAAAATTTTGCCAGCCAAATATATGAAGTAGCCGTGAGGGGGCAGTGCAATATTTTCTAATTTTATATCATTTTCTGCTATCCAAAGCACAAATTAGTTACATAAATTAACATAAAAGTATTTAATGATCATTAGTGCATTTTTAATATTGTCCAAAATTTTAGAAGATGGTCAGTAAAATCAGCCAGGTGGTGAACCCGCTAAAAAGGTCCTGGGGAGAAAACTGCCTATAGTTAAAAAAGTCCCTTAATGGCATCAGAGTCGTCCATAGCTGTGCAACTATTTTAAAGACATAATCAGCAACGGCAATGAGTGGCCCAATTACAGTTGATGAATAGTAATGGTATCTTTCCACTGCTACATAGACAAGATCATATTTATTTGGAAAATTAGAGGAAATTAATTTTCTATATTTACCTTACCAGTGTATCAAGAATTAAAATGGATTCTTAATGCAACAAAAAGTGACCATATACTTACAAGAAGAATAAAACCGTAAAATTTATGTAAATATTTATAGCTTATTAACCACCACTATTCAAAATGGTTGCAGAATATTTCCAAGAAGTGAACAACATGAAGAGGAACTGAACATAGGAAAACTTATTTAGCAAAAAAAAAAAAAGCAGGTCATGATATTATTTTCCTTCAAAGTAAATGTGCAAAAAAGACAGAGAGGAAGTTGAGCAGATACATTTCTATCTATATGAAACTAAGGAGAAAATTAAACTATTAAAGAACCTGAAACTTGGGAAAATATGTGGGAATTGAGAACTCGCACTAATAACGTTCAAACAAAAGAGCTGAGAAACATGATATAATATGCCTCTAATTTTGAGCATATAACAGTGTGCTAAGTCCCTCAAGGAACCCTCAATATACTAATAATCAGTGATATTCAGCAATAATACACTTAATTCTGTATTGGGTTCCAGTTGTAAAGTGAGCAACAAATCATGCTCCCATGTTGTAGTCTGTCCATACAGTATCTCAATGGAAAATCTCATACACCTTCCCTCGTGATGGATTTAAGGACTCTAAATATGAAGAGCCGAGCGAGTTACACAATAAAATCAATACTGTCCTGTTGTGTTAACAGTCAACAAAGAACTGCAGCTGTATGTTTGATTTAATGGTTTACTCACAGTTCCCCGGTCCTGTGTACTGCGGCTGCAATTCACACAGCATTCGATGCAGCTTGCTTGAATAGAATTCTCTCCAGGCTAGTGAAACTCCGTGTACTGTGAGGGAGTTAAAATTCTCCAAGCCTTACAATCACATTCAGCTGTCCTCAAGTAGTGAAACCGGACCGCCGTATTCACACAGCACCTTCGGTCTGATGGTCAGACTAAATAGAACGTTCCCCTGTAAGGCCCTGTACCTGACCCGTGCTAACCATAAGGCCACAATAATGTGTACAGCAATAGAGGAGAGTAAGGAGCACCAAGCCGGTAGGGATAAAAAATATATACTTTATGGGGGGGCGGAGCCGGCCGTCGGAGAATATGGCCGCAATAGCTTAAAGCTCCGTGAAAGATCTTTCAGGTGGGCGCTAAAAACAACTTAAAAGAGCAAGAACACGGATGGAAACACTGGCTCTATGTGACTAAAACACCCGGTGAGCAAGCGAAGGAGAAAAATCAAGGCGACAACACCGCTTCTAATATCGCCAGTCCCGAGGCAATCCTCAACCGCGGCAAGCATCAGAATACAACCCGAGGCTAGGCCTATGCTACAGAGTTGCTCCGGGGAGGACATTGAAGTTTATAACAGCGGACACATAGACCGGCCCGGAGGTAACTAGCAATTAAAAGAGACTCTGCGTGAGGTGAGACAGTTACTGGGAGACTAACTTTAATCTGAAAAGGGAGTGAAGAGGCTGTCAACAACCCTTTCTAGCCACTGTTGAACACCATATACTATTAATCGATAGTAACGGCCACTGCACATAAAACTAACTTGGCTACATCACCGAACCTGCTTGTTTAACGCAGTGATTAATATACATAGACTGATTGAAATACCACAAGGCCCTGTGATAATAATATTAACTGCGTCACAGCATCCTGTCAGGATACCAGAGGAGGAAACCACTTGCAGACTGCAACTCTCACTATGACAAGTAAGCGCCTGCAACGCGCGGACAAACACCCTAAAGGGCCAAATATAAATGGGGGAAAGCTAAACAATTTCTTTAAACCCTGTGAAACAGCTTCCTCTGATGACCCTGACCCCTCTATGCTAACCGAAATAGGAGACAAAGACAGTCCATTATTGAACATGGGAGGCAATGATAATAATAGCACTATAACAAGGGCGGATCTGAAGGCTCTACCCTCTATGGAGGATTTCTCTTCGTTCATGAATCAAGTTAGCAGGGTTATAAAAGAGGGCCTGGCAGACATTAAAAAAGATGTGGCAGATTTGGGGAACAGGGTTATACAAATAGAGGAGCAGGTGGAGGAAAACACACAATCAGCCATGTCCATGACCACAGAGCTACAATACCAAAATTCGACCATTATACAGCTGCAAGAACAGGTGGAGGACCTAGACAATAGAGGTCGCTGCCAAAACCTACGAATTCGTGGGATTCCAGAGGAAATTCAGGCTGCTCAGATCCCATCATATCTTCAAAACCTATTCAAATTCCTACTACGAACAGAAGGGGATGAGAGAGTCAGCCTGGATAGAGCGCATAGGGCATTAAGACCTAAGCCCGCAGCAACAGCACCTCCCAGAGATATCATACTTAGGTGCCACAAGTACTCAGATAAAGAAAGGATAATACAGGCGGCCAGAAAGCAAACACCAATAACCTTTGGAGAAGACTCACTTCAGATCTTTGCAGACCTTAGCCCTATCACTCTGGCAAAAAGAAAAGAAGCGAGATACTTAACATTGCACCTGAGAGACTTAAATATACCCTATAGATGGGGATTTCCCTTTTCAATCAGAGTCAACAAAGGTGACAAGACCTACATTTACAAAGATGCGGAGGATTTGGAGCCTTTTTGCGCTCAATTGAACATTCCCCAGCCTGCTCTACCAAAGCTCACTGATGACAGAAATGATCGACATTTACAAAAAACATAAGTCCCTAAGCCACAAAGACAGGAATGGTCTCTGGTGGCGAAGAAGAGACGAAGACCTTTTGCCCTTCAAGCTCATACACTACGGGTCATTCACGGGACTCTTCCTGAACATTAGCATTAATCACCAGTGTGAAAGAATAAGTATTATCTCTTGCTCAAAAATATAGAGTGCTGAATTGATAACCCTAATTAGTTGTTATTTTACACATGTTATGCTTACTATTCAATTAGCCCACCTAGAGAGATTGGCATCTCTGAGTGCCTTCTAACCCCCCCCATTTTTTCACGGAGTTGGATATGGATGTAACGATCACCCGGGTCACCATACTGGCCTGGTGGTTGTTCCATAGACTAATTCCCTTGGTTAAGGAATTGTTTAGTTTATTGTGTTTTCATTCTATTTACTGTTGTGTATGTTCTAACTTTGTGCTCACATTTTCTAGTGTACCAACTGCTGGCAGTATGTGCCTTTTGTTTATCTCATCAAGCATCTTCTTTTTCTATATAACCCTTTGTGTTCAGGAGGGGACCTCCGGGGCAATTCAGGTAAGCTCAAAAAACCACTACAGTTCACACATTAGACAGCAGGAGAATGGCTGACCCTCTGATTAATATTGTTACCCAAAACGTTAAGGGATTAAACTCTCCCACAAAACGCTCCATAGCCATGAAAGCTTTAGCTAAGCATAAAGATTCCATAATACTATTGCAGGAGACTCATTTTGTTAATGGGGAGGAACCCAAATTTAAATCAAAAGATTTCCCAACGGGGTATTTTAACTCTCATAATGCTAAAAAGAATGGGGTGGGAATTCTGTTTCATAGGAGTATACACTTTCAATTACTAAATAAATTAACTGACGCTGAGGGTAGAATCCTTCTGTTAGTGGGGCTCTTATACAACAAACCAATCACAATAGTAAATGTCTACGCCCCCAATAGCAGACGGCAAAAATTTTACAAACACCTTCTAGACTTAATTTTGGAACACAAGAAAGGTCTTCTGATATTGGGAGGAGATATAAATGTGACAATAGACTCCACACTGGACACCTCTAAAGGTTCATCCCTCTCTGACACGAGACCCCCGAACGCAGTCCTTAAATGCTTAGAGGTCCTAGGATTATTAGATTCCTGGCGCATCTTACACCCTACTCAGAGGAATTACACGTTCTATTCCCACCCATGGTCGGTATACACTCGTATTGACCACCTCTATTTAGACAGGGCATACATATCACAACTTAGGGAAGCAGACATAACACCCACGGTCTGGTCAGACCATTTAGCGGTTTCCATGCAACTGGTCTGGCCAAACAAGTCGAATACACAATTCCTGTGGAGATTGGATAACTCCCTACTCCACTACCCAACCTCAGAGAAACACATTCACCAAGCGTTGACGGAATATTTCCAAGTTAACCAGACACCAGGGATGGCTCCAGAATGCTTATGGGAGGCACACAAAGCTGTGATCAGGGGGGAATGTATTAAACTGTCAGCTCACAGAAGGAGGTTGTACAATTCTGAAATAAACAGATTAACCTCTCAAATATACCACTTAGAACTACAACATAAAAATAACCCCAAGGGACAAACAGAATATGTTCACCTAATGAAGAGTAGACAAGAACTAAATGCCATTTTAACGAAAGAATCACAAAGGAAAGCCCTCTCACTTAGAAAGACATATTTTTATGAGAGTAACAGGGCATGCCCTTTCTTAGCAAAATTACTAAAGGCCCAAACAAGAGCTTCCCAAATAGATAAACTCCACACCCCGGACAACAGACCTATATACGACAGCAAAGAAATAGCTAACCTCTTTGGGGACTATTATGCTAGGCTCTACAACTTAGACTCAGACACCTCTCCAGAACATCAGAATCGAATGAGAGAATATATCGAACAGGCTAATCTCCCTAAATTGACCCAAACACAAATTGACAAATTGGATAGCCCCATATCAAAACAAGAAATACTAAAAACAATAAAAGAACTCCCCACAGGTAAAAGCCCAGGACCGGACGGTTTTACAAACATCTATTACAAGAAGTTCAGGCACATTTTAGCCCCCCATCTTCTTTCTCTTTTTCACACACTGGACGAGACAAACAGTCTGCCCACTAATTCATTATTGGCGCATATAACAGTAATACCCAAACCAGGTAAACCTACAACGGACCCAAGCAATTATCGCCCAATATCACTCCTAAACACAGATGTAAAGATATGGGGGAAGATACTATCAAATAGACTTAATGAAATTATACAAGACATAATCCATACAGATCAAGTAGGATTTGTCCCTAGAAGAGAGGCAAGGGACAACACCATTAGAGTGTTGTCCTTAATGAATTATGCCAAACAAAATAACATACCAGCGGTCTTATTAGCTATGGATGCCGAAAAGGCGCTCGATCGCATAAATTGGGGATTTCTAAAAGAAACGCTCTTAACGATCGGCTTAGGTCCTGCAATAATATCGCGAATATTCAGTCTATACACCTACCCTTCTGCCCAGATTAAAGTGAATGGAGTACTATCAGACACGTTTAAAATCAGAAATGGGACACGACAGGGCTGCCCGCTTTCTCCCACCCTATTCATATTAATGATGGAAGTGTTTGCAGCCAGAGTTAGAGCAGACCCAAACATCCAGGGAATAACAATAGGCCCACATGATTTTAAAATCGCCCTATATGCGGATGACGTCCTTTTTACAATGACTTCCCCCTCACATTCATTCCCTGCCACCTTGTCAGAAATCGCTGAATTTGGTCGTTACTCAAACTTTAAGATAAACTTACAGAAATCAGAAATTCTTAACATTTCCCTTCCCCAAGTAACATTTAGGAATCTATCATCCATCTGCCCTCTTCAGTTCCAATTTAAAACGTTGAAAATACCTGGGTATTCAGCTGTCACCGGACAAAAAAGTCTTATTTGAGAATAATTATGCCCCCCTACTACATAGCGTTTCGCGTGATTTACAACACTGGGCGACCAAACTCATCTCATGGTGGGGAAGGATTCAGTGCATAAAAATGACAACTCTCCCAAGAATATTGTATGTTATGCAGACACTTCCCATGGCCCTCCCAAAATGGTATCAGGCTAGACTACAAAAACACATTAACACTTTCATATGGGGGAACAAGCAAACCCAGGATCAACAAAGAAACAATGTACAGAACCCTGGCCAATGGAGGCCTGGGCGTCCCATGTGTCTCAATATATTTGGAAGCTGTCACATTACAGAGGGTATTAGATTGGCATGGAGCGAGGGAATCAAAGGCTTGGGTAGCAATAGACTCGCATATACTGAAGGTCCCCAGGGTAGGTACACTATGCTGGATACCGAAACATCTAAGGCCCCCACAATGTATGAATCTAGAGATACATAGACAGATGTTTGACTCTTGGGACAAAATAACTGCCACCAAACCACATATCACAGGGATTAGATCACCCTTGTTCCCTATTCCTATCAATGCAGAATTAATAGGGGGTTTAGATAGCGGACAACAACGTCTGACGGAATGGGGCTTTACAACACCATTAAGAGACTTTACACTGAATCGGAAACTTAAGCCCAGGGAGGATATCAGAAACATTGCAAACGGTAACTATGCGAGGTGGCTCAAATACCACCAGTTAGCTCACTTTATACACACTTCCCCTCACAGAGCTGACTACTTGAGAGATCTGACAGCCTTTGAGCAACTGTGCCTCAAAGAAGAGACAACACCACACTCTCTATCACTTTCAAGAAAACTGTTACAGACGCCGCAAACTACACAGCTTCCCACATATACCACAAAATGGCATCATGACATGGACATAGAAATAGGAACAGAGGACTGGATAAAGATATTTAAAAACACCAAAAAATCTTCCACATCCCCACAAATAATAGAGCTCAATACTAAAGTTATGATGCGATGGTATCTGACACCGGCGAGGTTACATTCGATTTACCCAGCTGCGAGTGATGGGTGTTGGAGAGGATGTGGGCAGAGAGGGAGTTATATACACATGTGGTGGGAGTGCGACAGAGTTAGGCCATTGTGGGAAGGTATAGAGACGCATTTTAGAAGAATACTGCCAGATAGTTTCAGATTGACACATAACATAGCTTTACTCAATGTTAAACCAAACATCACATGTACACTGAGACTCACATTATTGCAAATGGGACTAAATGGTGCTAAGGCCCTGATTGCACACAAATGGAAATCTCCAGACATTCCCTCTATTCCAATATGGAGGATGAAAGTGTCTAGTCTCCTGTCCTTAGAGGAATATGGCTATGTAAAAAGACATAAATTAAACACTTTAGCTGACATACGCTTCATCTGGGAGGAATCATTACCACCATCACAGAGAAGATTAATAGGATAGTCGAAGCTCCGGAGGTCCTCGCCTATATTTTCTATCACCCCCTTTCATACATTATCTAATGTTATATGAATCAGATGTTACCTGAAGAAACTTTTAATCTATAAGACCTACACATGCCTATGGGTATTCTACTTAGAGAAATTGGTGAGATATTGGATTCAGAGACAATTTATTTTGCACTAGTGAGCACAGGAAAAAGCTGTGAAAATGTTGTGTATTATTTTGTTTTATTTTACTTTGTTTGAAGACTCGTTCACTATCATCATCTGTACTAAATATCAAATTGCAGACTTTGAAGTAATGTCCGTAGAAACTTTATCTTGGCTTGTTGTCTGTATCGTTGTATGTTTTCCAATAAACAGATGTTATAAAAAATATATATACTTTATTAATTATAAAGGGGGTCCAATACCAACAAAGGGAACAAAATCGTTACCCTCTAAGGAGAGGACAGAGACAGGGACACTACAGAGGAGGAATATAATCAATCTCTCAAAATATGAACTCTCTAAAACGGAACAGGAGGTCCTCGGTCTAGGTCTTACATTTGTACCCATCACTGACTTTAATATCTTTAAAACTCTGCTGGATGTCAATGGCTTGATTTGGAACTTGACTTTGAAGAAGTTCTTTTTTTCTAAATCAAGCCAAGAATTTAATGAGGGACAGGATACCATTCTACCTGTACAAGAACAAGATTTTAGATACGACCTCCCACATTTAGATTTCCAGGAATTCTGTGATGTACAGGCTTTGGAGTCTCTCCAGGATGTTGAATCTCTGTGGGGGTCAGAAAGACCCAGGGTACCAACTTTGAGACTGAAATCTCAGTTCTATCCAATACAGAGCAGAGGTTCCACACTGGAGAAATTCCAAAAGAGAGTTGAAGAGGATCTTAGGAGATTGCAATACACTATAGAGAGAGGTAAAGACCAGAACCTCACTAGAGTACAAAGGAAGGCACTAGAGAATCTAGGCAAGAATGACAGCATAGTGGTTAGGGCCGCGGATAAAGGGGGAGCTGTAGTTGTAGTGGACAAGGCTGACTTCATTAAAGAAGCTCACAGGCAGCTGATGAATGAGGATGACTATGTTAAATTACATGGTGATCCCACGAGAAGTTTTCAACGCCAATTGGCCTCACTGGTGGATGATGGTGTGGATCTAGGTTTTATTAACCAAGACACTAAATCATATCTATTAGTGGAAAATCCCAGTTTACCCAAGGTCCACAAGTCCCTGTTTGAGGTGCAGGGAAGGCCTATTGTAAGCGGGATAGGATCTCTATTGGAGCATCTATCCGAATGGGTGGATGCTATTTTACAACCTTTGGTGGTCGATCTTAGGAGCTATCTGTCTATCTGTCTGACACCAAATCTGTTGAATCTGTTGTCTGAAATGGCTTGGAAAAAAGAATATAGATGGCTTACTGTGGATGCCCGTTCACTGTACTCCACCATCACTCATGAAAAGGGTCTAGTAGCAATAAAATTATTTATGGATAGAAAGTATGGGGACAATGAGGGATTTGTGGAGTATGTGGTTAATGTCATCAAATTTCTCCTCCCCACAATTATTTTGCGTTTGGGGGAGGGGGATTCTTCCTCCAGAGGCATGGGACGGTGATAGAGACTAAATTTGCCCCCTCCTATGCCAACCTGTTTATGGGTTGGTGGGAGCCCCTTCAGGCTTGAAATCTTGTGGTATGGGCGTTTTATTGATGATTTTCTCTTCATTTGGAGGGGTACGGAGGAATGTATGCATAGGTTCAACTTCACACAAATTAATTTCCTTGACCTCACTCTCATAGGAATACCAGATGGTGGCATAGAAACAAAGGTTTACTGTAAGCCCATCTCGGTAACTCTCTCCTTTCATGCCTCTAGTTGCCACCCCCAAAGAGTTTTCAATGGTGTGGCGAAGGGTCAATTCATTCGTTTGAAAAGGAACTGCACGAATGAAGCAGAGTATGAAAATCAAGCTAATGACCTTTCAGAGAGACTGAAGGAGAGAGGTTACAACTATTCGTCCATTCAAAAAGCTAGGAGACTGGTCAAAGCACTTGATAGAAATAGACTCCTGGATAGATCCAATAAACAGTCTAGTAAACAGCATGATATGGGAACAGGAGATACCAAAAGTAAAGTTCTATTTATTACAGAATATTCCCGTCAATATTCCCAGATATGTGGTATCATCAGGAAACATTTTCCTCGGATGATGACCTCCAAAAAACAATGGAGAAAGGAGTCAGATTCGCTTATAGCAGAGGGATGACTGTTGGTAACATAGTGGCCCCTACTAGGCTAAAAACAACAGTTGAGGACAAATCCTCTTGGCTCAGAATTAATGGTATACATCGCTATAACCACACAACTTGTGTAGTATGTACCAAAGTGTCTACTGGCAACAGTTTCAGTTCACTGATTACGGGAGACATATTCCAAATAAAAACTTGCCTCAATTGTCGATCCACATATATAGTATATATTATTTCCTGTATACAGTGTGGACTACAATATGTGGGTCTCTCTACGGGTTAGAATAAAGGAGCATTTAGCAGACATTAGAGCAGGTACTCTTACCACTCCGCTTATCGATCATTTTGCCAGGTTCGATGATAAAGATATAACGAACTTCAGGTGGAACCTTATTGAAAGGGTTCTAAAAGTAAAATCAGGTGTCAATAGGTCAAGGAAGTTGGTGAAAAGGGAGGCCTTTTGGATATTTAGGCTGAGGACAAGGGTCCCAGAGGGATTAAACTCTGAATTTGACCTCATTAATGTGTGGTAACCACTATTCCCTTCCTATTCAATATGTATTATCAACATGTTTGATTGGTAGTGAATTGAACACTAACAGTATCCTCTTTCCCTTCCATCCCCCCCTCACTGCCCGCCCCTTTTTCCTTTGTTAAAGGGTGTAAAGTATCCAATCATCTGTATAGGAAGACAGGATTTAGTATTCCTTTCCATACATGATTCATACGGGTACCAAGGGAGATTTCTGATTTATAACTTATTGGTCTGAACGTTTTTCTACGTTCGGGAATTTTGATTACTTATATATCCCAATTAGTGTAACTTTTGGCCATTACTTGGGTGTTTTGTACCTAGTGGGAGGTGATTTGTGTCTAGGGATTTATGTGAGAGGTCCCTTATTATATTATTATTATTCATTGAGCTATCAAGTCACCAACAAATCCCTGTAATAAAGGGTCTAGCAAACATCCAGTATGAGGATATACATAACATATTAGTTTAGACATTATTGCAGCGCATACACAACTATAGACATAGAGCAGGGCCGTTGTATGCTTGCTGGATTTTGATTATTAGCATCAATCATATACCCCAGTTTCTCAGAATTTAAAACATAAGTGGTACTCATTAATTAAACGAATATCTCTCACTATCACCCGTGAGCAAGGAGTGGGTGTGTTTCTATATATGTATATACTCCCTCACATAGTGTTGCAGGCTTTTGGAAGGCATCTTATCATACACGGACATTTTGATTGGCTATTAGGTTAAAAGGTGTGTATCCTCTATCCAATCAGAGAGTAGGAAAGGTTTTTAAAGTTTAGCGTGTGAAAAAAAAATTTACACAGGGGCTACGAGCACGGCTACAAGCCGAAACATTTCAGCCATTGTTTTTGTTTCCTAGATCCTGTACTTTTACCTAGGGTATATGTAACCCTTATGTTTTTTTAAACTATAATTAATAAAGTATATATTAAAGAACCTGCCTGCATTTTTTAAGAGATCGGGAAATATTTAATATGCAAATTGGCCATAGGAGCTAGACGGAGTGCGCAAAGAGTGGTGGGCTTACCCGATGGAGCTCGATCGAGACCTATCCCTGGTCACAGTACGTTGTTGGAGGATTGTTTTTTTCTCCCTAGGACTTTGTGCCCCTGTGGTGAGGGGCTCGACCAGGAAGCTGCTAAGAGCTGAATTAGGCTCCCTCACCAGAATCACAGCCTCATTCCTAATGAAGCATGGTGCCGGTATGTGGATTCCGGCCTGACAGTGTTTCTGGTGTTGCCACACTTACTAGCCCTGCAGTAGGATGATCTGTGGAACACAGAGCAGCATCTATAGCAAGAAGCTATTGCGTAGTTTCCCTGCAGTTTCACCGCTGGTGTTGGACCTGATATAGTGCTAAAGAGGTAAAACGTTGGAGATTCGCATGTGACCATTGGCAGACGCTCAGCTAGAGAGAAATCTGTGGCAAGGTGTCCCGAGCCGTTGTTGTCAAGTAAGGAAGGCCAGCGTTCAGATCAAAGGGAATCCCTAAACCACAAGTGCACTTTTGAAATTTGCAGAGGATATCAACTCTTGTTGTCTGTGAAGGAAATTGGGACCTGAGCTTTATTGGGTATTATACCTATACTGATAGATAGATAGATAGATAGATAGATAGATAGATAGATAGATAGATAGATAGATAGATAGATAGATAGATAGAGAGAGAGAGAGAGAGAGATGAGTTTTGGGATACTAAGGATATTTTATATTGTTGACATTTGACAAAGGTGTTTGGTAAACACCGAAACGTTATGTCTTTTTAATCTTTTGCATACTTATTAAAAGTTAAATTTTAAGTGAACAGTGAGTGCCTTTTTGCTGGACTTTTTGTATACATTTTAAAGTGCACCCTGGCTGCTGAAAAAAATGTTTGATGTGCTTAACCTTTTCTGGACATTATATATATATATATATATATATATATATATATATATATATATATATATATATATATATATATATATATAAGACTTAGCTTATATATACACAGTATATAAGACTTAGCAGTAGTTTTAATACTGATTAAGGGGAAAATGACATGGCCTGTCACCCTGGAAGAGATCTTTAACCCCTTGAGTGCAAACGACGGCTCTGAGCTGTCACAGAGTTTCTCACTATGGTGCTAACGACAGCTCAGAGCCGTCGCTAGCACTCTCCTAACTTGAGGGAGATCTGTGGGCTCCAACCGGCTCCTACCCCGGCGACCTGCATAGTGACAGGCATTGCCGGGGCTTCACGTTATGCGCAGTGACATCACGCGCAATAACGTGATGATGTCACCGCGTAACTTTAGCAGCTACAGACCCCCAAGACCCACCATTGGAAAGGTAATCGCCTAACCTTTCCAACAGTGTTGGTGATCTGAAAAAAAAAAGTTTTAAAAAAATATTTTAAAAATGAAAGAATAACAAAAAAAAACTTAAAACAGCTTAGCACCCAGGTGGGAAAGTGCTTAGCACTCAAAAGGTTAAAAGAGCTTTTCTTTTCGCTTATATTCATAAAGCTTATACCAAATTCCTCTCTGCTCCTAGACTTATACGTTTCAGTGCCTCATCCCCTGCTTCAGCAGCAGTGCTTTGCGATTATGAAAGGAGTAAAGGCAATTTAAAGTTACCTAGAGAGGCGATATCTGTACAGCTTTTTGCTATTCTGATCCGGATTAGAAATGTACTGTTGTTAATGTATAAAAAGGTATCCTGATACTATAATGTCTGCAGGAAGCAAGTTATAATTTGGGATCCTCATCATAATTCTACTGACATAGCTAGAGGATTGTCTCAAGGCTGGTTTGACCATAAATGAATATCTTGTCATTGTATTTAAAAGGTTTATAGTAGCCTTAAGCAAAACCTCTTTTAGAATAGGAAGGGTTTCTCTGCGTAGTAACCATCTTTAACTGCAAAGATGTCATTACATATACTCTGAGTTAAGAAATGCACTGTTGGAATTTATATACAAATTATATTCTTGATATTACAATGTGTTTATGAAGCAAGTCATAATAATATGTGACCCTCAACATGATTTTATTGATACAACTAGAGGCCTGCTTAAAGATTAGTTCAACTATATACGAATATCCTGACATTGTAAGCCAAAGGCTTATAGTAGCCTTAAAGGGACATTATACACTCATTTTTTCTTTGCATAAATGTTTTGTAGATGATCTATTTATATAGCCCATAAAGTTTTTTTTTTTTAATTAATGTATAGTTTTGCTTATTTTTAAATAACATTGCTCTGATTTTCAGACTCCTAACCAAGCCCCAAAGTTTTATGTGAATGCCGTCAGCTACCTTCTCCAGCTTGCTCCTGTTTGTGTAAAGGGTCTTTTCATATGCAAAAGAAGGGGGAGGGGGGGGGGAGTGTCTTATTTGCCACTTGCAGTGGGCTTTCCAGCTACCTTTTCAACAGAGCCAAACTGACAGCTTCTAAGTAAGTTTTTAAACAGTTTTATACTTGATTTTTATATCAGTATCTGTGCATTTTATTCTTTATAGTAGTGTCTATTACATGCAGTTATATGAAAATGAGTGTATACTGTCCCTTTAAGTAAAACCCTCTTTGAGAATAGGAAGGTCCTCCCTATGTTGCAATAATCCTTTTCTGCAAAATTGCAATTACATATACTTAGCAAGGTGTTAACATTTTGGCTTCACTCTGTTAAGATATTATAAACACAAGCTATAAATTGTGCCATTACTATAATCCGATTAACCCTTACAGCAAGTAGTTGCTTTATCCAAGAAATATCTATGAATGTATTGGTAGCTTATTTGTATTTAATGAGCTGCATGGTCATATAAAGGGTGGGAGCAGGTTTTTTTTTTTTTTTCCCCTTAGGGGTCCTATCTATTTACTTGTCAAAAAGAAATAAGAGTGACTTATTTCACAATCTCACAAAGACAGATAATCTAAACATAAGGATTGTTTTATATTTTTTGCACAACCTTTTTAGTGATAAATATTATCTCGGTATTATATGCACATGGAAAGATATTTCACTAGTTGTAAAACTAATTCACTGACCATGCCAGCTAAATCAAAAGACAAAAAGACACGTACTTCTGATTCACATTTAGAGGTTGTTAACGATTCAATGATGTCTACATTAGATTTACAACCAATTGTCAGACATCTTTTTACCACAATTTGATTTGACCAAATCACAAATGTCCAATTTAACCCTAGAAATTAGACAGTTCGCTAATAGATTGACAGAAATTGAGGATAGGGTTTTAGACGCTGAAGATACGCTCAAAAAGCAGGTACATACCTTAGGTATACAGGGTGATCAGATTAAAATGTTACAGGCTAGACTAGATGACCTGGAGGATTGCTCCAGGTGAAACAATCTTAAGATTATTGGTCTACCTGAAGATAGAGAGTTTTCCAACACCCTACATTTAGCAGGTACAATACTCCATCTAGCCCTAGGTATCTCGCAAGAACATCTACCGTTACCAATTGAAAGGGCACAAAGACTAGGCCCTATCAGAGATAGTAAAGCTAGTTTACACTCCAAAAGACCTATAATGATTAAAAGGACAGTCAAGTCCAAAAAAAAACTTTCATGATTCAGATAGGGCATGTAATTTTAAACAACTTTCCAATTTCCTTTTATCACCAATTTTGCTTTGTTCTCTTGGTATTCTTAGTTGAAAGCTAAACCTAGGAGGTTCATATGATAATTTATTAGACCTTGAAGGCCGCCTCTAATCTGAAAGCATTTTGACAGTTTTTCACCAGTAGAGGACATTAGTTCATGTGTATCATATAGATAATATTATGCTAACGCACGTGAAGTTACCTAGGAGTGAGCACTGATTGCCTAAAATACAAGTCTGTCAAAAGAACTAAAATAAGGGGGCAGTTTGCAGAAGTTTAGATACAAGGTAATTACTGAGGAAAAACATGTATTATTATATCTGCATTTGTTATGCTAAACTGAGGAATGGGTAATAAAGAGATCTATCTTTTTAAAAAAAACAAAAATTCTGGTGTTGACTGTCCCTTTAAGTTCTTAAAATATTAGGACAAAATGAATATCCTTAGACTATATAGGAAAATGGGCAATCTGGTTTTAGGCGAGACTAAAATATTATTCCAAGACTTCTCTAGTGAAACCACTGCTAAAAGGAAAGAGTTGTCTCCTTACCGTACAAAATTGATCAATGCAGGATATAAAGCCAGACTTCTTTACCCAGCTAAAATTGTAATAGAAGAAGATGAGGCCCTTATTACCTTGATTAAAAGTGAAGATGTTAAAGAATACTTCAAGAGAAAGAACCTAGCTATAACTTAAAAACTAAAATGATCAATATGGTTCTTGATAAAAACGTACTGTTGTTCAGGCTCAAGTTATAGACTTTGGTTGTTATGTTTGTAGGTTTTCTTATTCTTTATTTTTCCTACCTCTCTCGCTGATTTATTTTTGTTTTTAAAATATGAAAGATGTGATTAACTGCCTCTTCTAGATTGTAGGGGGTATAACTTCTCCCATCAAAAGGAAATTAATAATAAGTCAATTAGGTAAACACAATCCCGATATAGTATTTCTTCAAGAAACCCATCTAAGAGAAGAAGAAGGAGCCAAACTTAAAAGCAAATGGGTGGGTCAAGTGATTGCATCCCCAGGAAGAGAGGAGTGGCTTTTCTAATTAATAAAAACCTCTCTTATAATTTTTACAGAAAGAATCTGATCCTAGCGAGAGATGGATGACCCTTGAAATTGAAATATCAGGGAATATATATGTTTTGCAATATATATGGTCCAAATAATACTGACTTCGATTTCTGGAATAAACTTAAAACCAAATTATCCCAATACATTGGGAAGAATTTAATATTAGCAGGTGATTTTAATTTAATTCCTTCAGCAATTTTAGATAAACTTTCTCCTAAGGAAACTACTTTTTCACCCCGAAAATTTAAGATATTTATGCAAATATGCAAAAATGTAAAGGTCCATGATATATGGCGCATTCAATTCCCAGACACTATACTTTATTCTTGTGAGTCTAAATCGCATAGGTCCTTTTCGAGGATCGATATTTTTATTTTTTTTATATCCAACTCTAATGCTTACTCTAGAGGTCAAGGCTCAAATATATGATATCATTTCTGATCATGCCATTATATCATTAGAAACACTATTAAGATCATCCCATTCAGACTTCACAGCTAACTTTTTCTTCCCTAAATATTTAGTTACTAATACTCAATTTCAAAATTGGTTAATTAAAAAATGGAGAGAGTATAGGAGCAATAACTCTGCATACATTTGTAAAACATAAATATTTGGGAAGCAGCTAAAGCCCATCTCAGAGGCGAGATTAAAGCATATATGGTTAATCTTAAAAAGAAATAGAGAGCACGCAAGCTTCAACTTTCAAATGAGGTCAATAATGCATATAGGAAATATATAAATAAAACCAATTAAAAGATTTTGGGACAAATCTAAAGTCTCTAGACAAGATAGGGACTTCTTTCTCCTCCAAAAAAACAGGCTCGAAGAGCTAAAAATAAATGCTATTTATAAAGGTCAACATGGTAGATCTGCCAAATATTTATCTAGACTTGACAAGGCCAGGAAAAAAACCAACATGATTGAAGATATTCAAGAAGGGAATAATAGATTTAATGATCTTACCAATATTAAAAAAGGTTTTCCTTAATTATTATCAAAATGTTTATGCATCTAAAGAAATTGATCTAGCCAATTAAAATATTTTCTGGAACAAAATTGTTACTCCAAAAATGACCTCTAGCCAATTAGAACGGTTAAACACCCCTATTACTGTAGACAAAGTGACAGAAGCTATAGAGGCTTCCAAGTTAAACAAAGCTCCAGGACCTGACCAATTGCCTTCAGAATTCTATAAGATCCTTAAATTAGAAGTGGCCAATATTTTGACTAATTTATTCAATGATTACTTGATTGAAAGACAAGTAATATCGGACTATTTCTCAGTATCACTTGTCACTTTAATTTTGAAAAAAGGTAAGAATACTTTGGAACCTGGAGCATATAGACCTATCTCACTCCTAAATTTAGATTATAAATGACTCACTTCTATTATAGCCGATAGACTCAAAGTATGCTTAAAGGAAATTATACATGAAGACCAGACAGGCTTTATGTCTGGAAGATCACCAACTAAAAATCTACGCAGAACTTATTTACTATTGGAACATTTCTGGAACAAGCTACAAAACAGTAAAACAACATTTAAATAAGATTTTGCTTTAGTGACAATTGATGCTGAGAAAGAATTCGATTCGATAGTGTGGGACCATCTATATACTGCTTTGTCCAATTTTGGTTTCTCTGGGAGCATTTTGGCTTTCATAAAGTCTATCTACAACCATCCTTCATCTTCTTTACTTATTAAAAGGGACATTAAACACTCATTTTTTCTTTGCATAAATGTTTTGTAGATGATCTATTTATATAGCCCATAAAGTTTTTAAAAAAAATAAATGTATAGTTTTGCTTATTTTTAAATAACATTGCTCTGATTTTCAGACTCCTAACCAAGCCCCAAAGTTTTATGTGAATACCGTCAGCTACCTTCTCCAGCTTGCTCCTGTTTGTGTAAAGGGTCAAAAGAAGGGGGAGGGGGGTGTCTTATTTGCCACTTGCAGTGGGCTTTCCAGCTACCTTTTCAACAGAGACAAACTGACAGCTTCTAAGTAAGTTTTTAAACAGTTTTATACTGGATTTTTATATCAGTATCTGTGCATCTTATTCTTTATAGTAGTGTCTATTACATGCAGTTATATGAAAATTAGTGTATACTGTCCCTTTAATGGTAGCTCTACTGCGTTTTTTTAAGTTAAATGAAGGAACCAGACAGGGCTGTCCTCTCTCTCCCCTTTTATGCAACATTGTAATAGAACTAGAACCTCTGGCCATTTTCCTCAGACAATAATTAAAAGGAATCACTTTTGGAGATCAAATTATAGTTTTATTATTGTATGCAGATGACCTGCTCCTTCACTTTAAAAACACTAAAAAAAAAAAGTATTCTCTTAGCTATAAAGTCTTTTGAATTGTCTCGTTCCTTTTCTGGATCTAAAATTAATTTAGATAAGTCAGAAATTCTATGGATCAATAAAAGTAAAGATAGCTATACCCAAAATCCTTTCAAAGAGGTAGATCGTTTTAAATATCTAGGAATATATCTAATAAGGACCCCTATAAATGGTATAAACTTAATTATACTTCTTTTTTTATTGAAGCATCCCTTAAATTGCAAAGATGGAGTTCATTCCTTATCTCTCTGTCTGCAAAAATAATAATTATAAAATCTATCCTCTTTCCTCAGTTATTGTATTTCATGAATATTTTACCTCTATTTATTTTAACTAAAGATATTAACACTTTCAATAAAGAATGCACTCATTTTATTTGGAATAGGAAGAGACATTTTGTTGTCAGAATTCGGTGGTTTCTCCCTTCCTGATATTAAATCATATAATACTTAAATTTTGGCTAGATTTGCAGTAGATTGGCTAAGAACAAGGAACTATTTGACCAATGTTTCTTTAGAGGAAAAGTTAATATCCCCTTTCTCCCTTCAAGCTATTTTACACTGCCCTTATACTCAGCTTCCAGAAAGTATCAAAAAAATCTCTGGAATATGTAATGTGGTTAAAGCCTGGCAGAGAATATTTCAGACCCTCGATACTAATTTTTGCATATCAAACTTTCTACCTATTAGAGGTAATCCAGACTTTTCACCCGGGGTATATTCAGAGATATTTAAACTATGGACACAGAAAGGCTTGATTAATGTAAAACAGGCTCTAGATGAATCATATAAAATAAGGACCTTTGATAGTATCTTTAAAGAATATAAGTTATCTAATAATAATTTATTTGCATATCTTCAATTGCGTCATTTCATTAGAGAAAAAAAAACGCATTCTATATCTATAGAGGACAACTTTGGCAAGATAGGGGATTATATTAAGTTATATAAGGTAGGTATTCATTCAATCTCACTACTGTATAAAATTCAACTGGCCAAATAAGGCCAAATATATCTTGGCAGAATCCTTTCCATTCGGGAAAGGCATTTTGTGGATCTCAAGACAGAATTAAAGCAAGTATTAAATTGATCAGGGAGGCACCCCTCTCTTCCTCCTGGAAAGAGTCCCATATAAAAATAATTATTAATGTGTAGATTACCCCCTCTAGATTGGCTAAATGGTCTAGCACATGTTCTGGTGTATGTCCTAAATGTAATTTCCCTTTAGCTGATTCTTTACATTGTTTCTGGTTTTGTCCAAAAATTATTCAATTTTGGTAAAATATTAGCTACTGGCTTAATAAAATTTCGGGGACTGTTTTTTTCTTTTGAACCAAAGTATATTATCTTTTTATATGGGGCTGCGGATTTGACCAACTCAAAACTAGTTAATACCTCTATCTTAATTGGTCGCAATTTAATTTAAAAAAATTGGAAGAGTAGGGTAGCTCCAGCACTAGGAGCATTTATTAATGCAATTAAAACTCAAATTATATTTGAACAACTTAATATCTCTATAGTGCATAATAAGCAGAGTTTTTGTTTTTTTATAAATAGCTAAAAATTATTCAGACATACCCTCTTACTACTCAATATATGCTTACCCGGCAATATCATAGGACCCCCTTTTTCAAAACTTTAATTCTAAATAACATTTTCCCGGCATCATGGCACTACAACTGTTTTTTATTTGATTATTAACCGATTAAAATAAAGGAGGAAATGGGGAACGGAGTTATGACACCACACCCCCCCCCCCTCTTTTTTTCTCTCTCTTTCTTTTCACTGCCACTATATACATTTTTTTTTATCTATGTTAACTTAGGGAAACATTTCAACATGATATCTATAAATTTATAAGAATTTCAATGCTTAAAGGGACAGTCAACACCAGAATTTTTGTTGTTTTAAAAGATAGATAATCCCTTATATCCATTCCCCAGTTTTGCATAACCAACACAGTTATAATAATACACATTTTACCTCTGTAATTACCTTGTATCTAAGCCTCTGCAGACTGCCCCTTATTTCAGTTCTTTTGACAGACTTGCATTTTAGCCAATCAGTGCTCACTCCTCGGTAAATTCACATGCATGAGCTCAATGTTATCTATATGAAACACATGAACTAATGCCCTCTAGTGGTAAAAAACTGTCAAAATGCATTCAAATTAGGAGGCGGCCTTCAAGGTCTAAGAAATTAGCATATGAACCTCCTAGGTTTATCTTTCAACTAAGAATACCAAAAGAACAAAGCGAAATTAGTGATAAAAGTATATTGGAAAGTTGTTTAAAATTACATGTCCTATTTGAATCATGGAAGTTTTTTTTGTACTTGACTGTCCCTTTAAGTTGCATGAGTGCTTTGTGTTAAATTCTGGATATTTGAATGCATAGCATCAATGGAGATTTCACCACTGTTATCTTTTTATTGTTATTTTTTTGTGTTTGTATATCCTTGGTTGTATTTCAGTGTGCATCTATATTACCTGTACTACCTGTTTTTGAAGTTATGTCTTTGTACTCATGGTTGATTATGAATAAAATGTTTTAAAATATATATATATACACAAATTAATGTAGAATTATCTAAAGAGTAAGGTGGTAGAAATTTTAGAGACTATGGCTCTTGGAGTTTGTCAAGCCCTGTGTTACACTACAAGCCTAAATAAATAGTTATCCAGGTCTACGAAATAGCCAGGCTCAAACTTTACCACTGCACAGATACTCACAGGAAGCTCAGAAGAATGATCCAAACTGTGTTGTGTGTCTTCCTGAGGTAAAGCCTCACTTGCAGCAAAGAGGGAACCAGATGAAACGGATGTCTGCTCTGTATCTTTCTGAGAACTGCCCTGGCTCTTAGGTATTTGTGAAGACACTGATTCATGTAATATCTGCTGCATGTTCTCCTGATCTTCCTTTTGGGAAGCTGGGGGCAGATGTTGTGGCTTCTCAGGTTTATTATTAATCACAGGAAGCATTGCGGTTGATGATGAGTCAGCTATCAGGTTTGTGTCATTTTCAAACGCTGGCACCTTTTTGCATGAATGTCTTTTACTCAGATGTTTTGTGTCTATTTGAATACAGTTGTCTTGAAAAAAACTCTCTATAGGTGTGGGCTGCAGCCCAAGAGGTGATTCAGAGTCTACCTGCTTAGCAAGACGGTCCCTCTTATGGTCCACAAAGGTGTCATTATGATCTTTGCTACCTGTAACATGGCTTTCAGGTAAGTCATTTTGGGTGAAACCATATTTGTCCTGACAGTTCAAATCACCTGGGGTCATCTTTTTGGTTTCTGATTTAGCCTCAGTGACTGTTGTGTGAGGTACAGAAACAGAAGACAATCCAAACTCTAGATCTCTGTAAAAGAACGATAGTGATGGTTAAATATCCAGATGCACAATATAAATAAACAATATGCTTATGCCATCCAATCATTTAGAATGGAACTACAGACCAAAATCATTAGAGAACCCGTATTTCATGCAAAAAGCATTTTAAAAAAACCTTACAGCCACTCAGCAACATGAAACCAAAACTTTCCTAAACTATGTGTGTTTTTACATCCATTGTGCTGTGCTACCCCAGTTATCATTAATATGAGGCCTTTTAATCACTTCTGAGTTTCCAAATAGGTGAAAAGAGCATGCGGTGTGAAATTAACTTTTTGCTTATATTTAAAAAGGGACACTGTAGTGTAGTCATTTTATTTAAAGGACCACTTAATGCAGTAGAATTGCATAACCAATACATACATAATAAAAAAGTCAAATAATTTATCACCTACTCTGAATTTCAAATAAGCAGTAGATTTTTTTCTGACAAATGTAAAAAAAAAAAACCACATTTTCCAGGCCCCTGTATCATATGATAGATATCAGCCACTCACAAACTAGTATACGTATACCCTGTGAGCTTGTGCACATGCTTAGTAGGATCTTGTTCCCCAGAAAGTGTGTATATAACAAGATTGTTCAAAATTTGGTAATGGAAGTAAATTGGAAAGTGTCTTAAAACTGCATGCTTTTTCTGAATCATAAAAGTTTATTTTGACTGGAGTGTCCCTTTAAAAAAAAATGGTATTTCACAGTGAATTTTAATGAGTATTTTTTTTCTAAGTGAGGTATGCCTATAACCAGTGGGCAATAAACACTACATAAAAAAATGAATCAAACGAATAAATTGTAAAATGTCCTCTTCTATATGCAATTAAGAAAAATATAACATTATTGTCCCTTTAAATGTCACCCAATGAACAGTAATTCTAGACACCAGCGCATGAAACATATGACCTCATTTCCACATGAAATGCCTAAATTACACATATACTGATTCCCTACAGAAATACCTATCTCATTTCTTCAAGGCCACTTTTTAAACTTCTGATTCATATTTTTGTTCTCTGAATCATAATTGTCTTTATGGTTTTGAGTTCCTCTATATCTTGGTTTTTTTTATATCCACATGTCCTGACACCTAAGATTTGTGTGGTGGCCAAATGTATATGAACTATACAATATATATATATATATATATATATATACACATACATACACACATACAGCAGGCAGGCCAGCACTCACGGTTAACATTTCATCCACCCAGGGTGCTTCCATGGTATTGATAGTAATAAAGAATGGGGATGCACTCACCAGGATTTCCAAAGTTACTTTTAATGTAACTTTTAATGTAACTTTTCGGGGTGTTACCCCTTCGTCAGACAATACAAAATAACAATCAACCATATTTTTTTTGCCTTTTTTTTCTTCTTAAAGCAGCTTTAAGGGCTGATCACACCAGTTTGAATAAATCATTTTCCTTGTTTTTAAGTCTGATCTCCTTAATATTTCAACTACCACCATAGTGCCATTACATTTCATGATAAAAATAGAGCACGCAATTTTAAACAACTTTCCAATTCACTTCCTTTTTCCTGAGCATGTACAAGAATTCACAGTATATCTATATGTATTTTGTGATTGGCTGATGACTGTCACATGACACAGGAGAAAGATAAACGTAACTAACTTTGAAAGTGGTCAGGAAAAAAAATAAATCTACTACTCATATGAAATACAGACTAGGGGCTCCTTGTACTAAGGGAAGTGCAGACAAGGTTCTCAACTTGAAAACGTGTAAGCACAGCTTCACATAAAACGGGCTGTGGACCTGTACGTCCACTGCCCGGATGTATCATTACACACTCCCTAGAGTGTGTAATGCCACCTCCTCTCACCCAAACAATCTTGCGAGAGGAGGGCCTA